>NC_092155.1:76743956-76779166 GCF_045791955.1 Oncorhynchus clarkii lewisi
TTTTTCTCATTTTGTCTGTCATAGTTGAAGTGTACCTGTGATGAAAATTACAGGCCTCTCTCATCTTTTAAGTGGGAGAACTTGCACAATTGGTGGCTGACTAAATACTTTTTTGCCCCACTGTAGGTGTCCAGATTAGTTTATGTTTAAACATAAGTAAGTGTGGGCCGTACTCTATATATTTTGTGCAATTGAGAACTTTGGGGTAATTCCCTGAGATCTGGATCTTGTCAGGGACCAGCTCTGCTATAGACCATGTGCTGTGGGTGACAGCAGGCACACGGCATCTGCGAAGAGCAGGCATTTAACCTCTGAATTGTGGTGACTAACACCAGGGACTCTCTCCCCGTCTGTCAGGGACTGAGCAGCTCCAAAATAATTGCCCTCCATCCGTCAAAACAGGGTGTGATGATTGGACTGGTTACAGGGTCGACGACACACACGGACCTGATCCGATATCCCCTCTGTCTCTTTTTTTCTCGCTCTCTCCTTCTGCAAGTGTAAGGTCAACACAGACAGTAGGAGAAGGAGGAGGAGGAGGATGAGAAGAGGGAAGGAGGGGAAGAGGTGGAGGAGAGAAGTAGGAGGAGAGAAGTAGGAGGAGAGAAGGAGGAGGAGAAGAGAAGTATGAGTGGAGGAGAGAAGGAGGAGTGGAGGAGGAGAAGAGGAGGAGGATATGAGGAGAGAAGGAGGAGTGTAGGAGGAGGAGAAGGAGAAGAGGAGAGGAGGAAGAGGAGGAGGAGTGGAGGAGAAGAAGAGGAGTTGATAAGGAAGAGTAGGAGGAGAGGAGGAGGAGGAGAGAAGGAGGAGTGGAGGAGAAGAGGAGGAGGAGGATATGAGGAGAGAAGGAGGAGTGGAGGAGGAGAGGAGAGAGGGAGGAGGAGGAGGAGAAGATGGGGAGGAGGAGGCGGAGGAGGAGAAGAAGAGGAGGAATGGAGGAAGAGGAGAAGAGGAGAGGAGAGGAGGCGAAGAGGAGGAGAGAAGGAGGAGCGGGAGAAGAGGAGGAGAGGGGCAGGAGGAGGACAGGAAGAGGAGGGGGAGAAGGAAGAGAAGAGGAGGAGGAGAGGAGGAGGAGTGGAGGGGAAGGAGAAGAGGGGGAGGAGGAGGAGGTGGAGAAGAGAGCAGGGGGAGAAGAAAAGGAGTAGGAGAGGAGGAGGAGGAGGAGGAGAAGAGAACAGGGGGAGAAGAAGAGGAGGAGGAGAAGAAGAGGAGGAGAGGAGGAGGAGAAGAAGAGGAGGAATGGAGGAAGAGGAGAAGAGGAGAGGAGAGGAGGCGAAGAGGAGGAGAGAAGGAGGAGGGGGAGAAGAGGAGGAGAGATGGAGGAGGAGGAGAAGAGTGGGAGGAGGAGGAGAAGAGGAGGAGAGGGGCAGGAGGAGGAGAGGAAGAGGAGAGGGGAGAAGGAGAAGAGGAGGAGGAAGAGAAGATGTGGAGGAGGAGTGGAAGAGAAGAGGAGGAGGAGGAGAAGAGAACAGGGGGAGAAGAAGAAGAGGAGGAGGACTAGGAGGAGGTGGTATTGAGTGTGAAGGCTGAGTCACAGATATGTAATAGATGTACCTTTTCAGTTGTTCTGTTCCCCGTCTTCCCTCATGTCGTTATGTTGCTAAAGACACCCATCACTCGGGTCCAGAGCTTCTTGTAAAAATGAATCTCCATTGTCTTTTGTCTGGAGAATGTTTGCCTCTCTGCCAACCATCAGCATCACTGTTTGAACAGGGATCTTCAGAAAACACATTGAATAGACTTTGTGGGATTGGGAAAGGAGACAATGAGACAGTTATGTTGCTAGGTATTGATGGACAAATATTTACAATGAGGTTGAGCACAGTTGGGTTCTGTTTGGAGACCCGTTAGTGAGACTCTGCATGTAAAGCATAAAGGTACACAGTTGCTAAGGGAACTCCCAAACGAAGTAAGACCTGGCCATTTTTTTTGTTTGTTTTAAATGTTTTAAACCAATGAGTGTAAAGAAAATACTAACTTAATGGACAGACAGACACTTTCATCCAGAGTGATTTACAGTAGAGAGAGAATACATTTTCACACCGGTCCCGCGTGGGAATCAAATCCACAACCCTATCGTTGCAAGCACCATTGAACCCACTGAGCCACGCTCTACCGACTGAGCCACTCCCAACCGACTGAGCCGCTCCCAACCGACTGAGCCGCTCCCAACCGACTGAGCCGCTCCCAACCGACTGAGCCGCTCCCAACCGACTGAGCCACAACAATAACGTTCTTTGTGAAGTTTTCAAGGGTTGTAATTGAAATTGTATTTGTTATTTTCGCTTGTTTATTTTTGTATTTAATTGTTTTTGAAGAAATGTATGGGGGAAGGGGGATGTCATGATTCTAGACCTGGAAATGTCATTCTGGAGGTGGTTTCTGACACCTAGTGTTTTAAGAATCCATTGAGCTCCTTGCTTAGGGAGGGATTTCCTCCCAAAGTCGAGAGAGAAGGCCCTATTGTCTTCTCCAGCCAGTAACAAGCTACTCTGTTTCAGTGGCTACCGGTTGGTTACCGTAAACAATTATTGCCATTTCTGTTGGCTACGTACGGGGAGGGTTTTACGATTAGCCACCGGTACTGTTGGGTTACCTTGGACAAATGTATCACGGCATGAGTCATGTGTCCAAAGGGGGAATAGTCCGTGCATACAGAAAATAATGGAACTGCAATTGAGGCACAAACAAGTACCCACTTCTTTGTCTCAACTAGGCCAATTAGGAAACATGCAAATTGATGTTGTACATGTACCTACAGTTGAAGTTGGAAGTTTACATACACCCTTAAACATAGTTTTTCACAATTCCTGACATTTAATCAAAGTCAAAATTCCCTGTTTTAGGTCAGTTAGGATCACCACTTTATTTTAAGAATGTGAAATGTCAGAACAATAGCAGAGAGAATGATTTGTTTCAGCTTTTATTTCTTTCATCACATTCCCAGTGGGTCAGAAGTTTACACACACTCAATTAGTATTTGGTAGCATTGCCTTTAGATTGTTGAACTTGGGTTAAACATTTCGGGTAGCCTTCAACAAGCTTCCCATGATAATTTGTGTGAATTTTGGCCCATTCCTCCTGACAGAGCTGGTGTAACGGAGTCAGGTGTGTAGGCCTCCTTGCTCGCACACGCCTTTTCAGTTCTGCCCACAATTTTCGAAAGTATTGAGGTCAGGGCTTTGTGATGGCCACTCCAATACCTTGCCTTTGTTGTCCTTAAGCCATTTTGCCACATCTTTGGAAATATGTTTGGGGTCATTGTCCACTTGGAAGACCCATTTGTGACCAATCTTTAACTTCCTGACTGATGTCTGGAGATGTCTCAATATATCCACATAATTTTCCAACCTCATGATGACATCTAGTGTGTGAAGTGCACCAGTCCCTCCTGCAGCAAAGCACCTCCACAACATGATGCTGCCACCCCCGGGTTTCACAGTTGGGATGGTGTTCTTCGGCTTGCAAGCCTCCGTCTTATTCCTCCAAACATAATGATGGTCATTATGGCCAAACAGTTCTATTTTTGTTTCATCAGACCAGAGGACATTTCTCCAAAAAGTATGATCTTTGTCCTCATGTGCAGTTGCAAACCGTAGTCTGGCTTTTTTATGGCGGTTTTTGAGCAGTGGCTTCTTCCTTGCTGAGCAGCCTTTCAGGTTATGTCGATATAGGACTCGTTTGACTGTGGATATAGATACTTTTCTACCTGTTTCCTCCAGCATCTTCACAAGGTCCTTTGCTGTTGTTCTGGGATTGATTTGCACCAAAGTACGTTCATCTCTAGGAGACAGAACGCATCTCCTTCCTGAGCGGTATGACGGCTGCGTTGTCCCATGGTGTTTATATTTGCAAATTTTGTTTGTACAGATGAACGTGGTACCTTCAGGCATTTAGAGACTGCTCCCAAGGATGAACCAGACTTCTGGAGGTCTACAATTTACTTTCTGAGGTCTTGACTGATTTCTTTTTATTTTCCCATGATGTCAAACAAGGAGGCAGTACGTTTGAAGGTAGGCCTTGAAATACACCCACAGGTACACCTCCAATTGACTCAAATTATGTCAATTAGCCTATCAGAAGCTTCTAAAGCCATGACATACTTTTCTTGAATTTCCAAAGCCGTTTAAAGGCACAGTCATCTTAGTGTATGTAAACTTCTGACCCACTGGAATTGTGATACAGTGAATTATAAGTGAAATAATGTGTCTGTAAACAATTGTTGCAAAAATGACTTGTGTCATGCAGAAAGTAGATGTCCTAACCGACTTGCCAAAACTATAGTTTGTTAACAAGACATTTGTGGAGTGGTTGAAAAACAAGTTTTAATGACTCCAACCTAAGTGTATGTAAACTTCCGACTTCAACTGTAATTGGGGTGGAATGGCTCCAAAATTCGATAAGGATAATGGTAAAATTGTGGCCGTAACTAGCAAAGGATCATGGTAGATGTACTTGTTTTCATCCTGCCTGAGAGAGTCAACCCAACGCTGCTAGAGAACATCAGCGTCAATTCCGGAAGCTTTGTGCATAAATAGTCAGGAACCCACTGTCACGACTTCCGCCGAAGTCGGTTCCTCTCCTTGTTCGGGCGGCGTTCGGCGGTCGACGTCGCCGGTCTTCTAGCCATCGTCGATCCACCTTTTCATTTTCCATTTGTTTTGTCTTGTCTTCCTGCACACCTAGTTTACATCGCCTACTAGTTTACATGTGTATTTAGCCCTCTGTTCCCTACATGTCTGGGTGGGGTATTTAGCCCTCTGTTCCCTACATGTCTGGGTGGGGTATTTAGCCCTCTGTTCCCTACATGTCTGGGTGGGGTATTGTTTATTTGTCGAGGTTGGCACGCTTCCGGCTGGTTTACATCTCATCATCATTACTATGTGTATTTAGCCCTCTGTTCCCTACATGTCTGGGTGGGGTATTTAGCCCTCTGTTCCCTACATGTCTGGGTTGGGTATTTAGCCCTCTGTTCCCTACATGTCTGGGTGGGGTATTTAGCCCTCTGTTCCCTACATGTCTGGGTGGGGTATTTAGCCCTCTGTTCCCTACATGTCTGGGTGGGGTATTTAGCCCTCTGTTCCCTACATGTCTGGGTGGGGTATTTAGCCCTCTGTTCCCTACATGTCTGGGTGGGGTATTTAGCCCTCTGTTCCCTACATGTCTGGTTGGTGTATTTAGCCCTCTGTTCCCTACATGTATGGGTGGGGTATTTAGCCCTCTGTTCCCTACATGTCTGGGTGGGGTATTTAGCCCTCTGTTCCCTACATGTCTGGGTGGGGTATTTAGCCCTCTGTTCCCTACATGTCTGGTTGGGATATTTAGCCCTCTGTTCCCTACATGTCTGGGTGGGGTATTTAGCCCTTTGTTCCCTACATGTCTGGTTGGGGTATTTAGCCCTCTGTTCCCTACATGTCTGGGTGGGGTATTTAGCCCTCTGTTCCCTACATGTCTGGGTGGGGTATTTAGCCCTCTGTTCCCTACATGTCTGGGTGGGGTATTTAGCCCTCTGTTCCCTACATGTCTGGTTGGTGTATTTAGCCCTCTGTTCCCTACATGTATGGGTGGGGTATTTAGCCCTCTGTTCCCTACATGTCTGGGTGGGGTATTTAGCCCTCTGTTCCCTACATGTCTGGGTGGGGTATTTAGCCCTCTGTTCCCTACATGTCTGGTTGGGGTATTTAGCCCTCTGTTCCCTACATGTCTGGGTGGGGTATTTAGCCCTCTGTTCCCTACATGTCTGGTTGGGGTATTTAGCCCTCTGTTCCCTACATGTCTGGGTGGGGTATTTAGCCCTCTGTTCCCTACATGTCTGGGTGGGGTATTTAGCCCTCTGTTCCCTACATGTCTGGGTGGGGTATTTAGCCCTCTGTTCCCTACATGTCTGGGTGGGGTATTTAGCCCTCTGTTCCCTACATGTCTGGTTGGGGTATTTAGCCCTCTGTTCCCTACATGTCTGGGTGGGGTATTTAGCCCTCTGTTCCCTACATGTCTGGGTGGGGTATTTAGCCCTCTGTTCCCTACATGTCTGGGTGGGGTATTTAGCCCTCTGTTCCCTACATGTCTGGGTGGGGTATTTAGCCCTCTGTTCCCTACATGTCTGGGTGGGGTATTTAGCCCTCTGTTCCCTACATGTCTGGGTGGGGTATTTAGCCCTCTGTTCCCTACATGTCTGGTTGGTGTATTTAGCCCTCTGTTCCCTACATGTCTGGGTGGGGTATTTAGCCCTCTGTTCCCTACATGTCTGGGTGGGGTATTTAGCCCTCTGTTCCCTACATGTCTGGTTGGTGTATTTAGCCCTCTGTTCCCTACATGTATGGGTGGGGTATTTAGCCCTCTGTTCCCTACATGTCTGGTTGGTGTATTTAGCCCTCTGTTCCCTACATGTCTGGTTGGTGTATTTAGCCCTCTGTTCCCTACATGTCTGGTTGGTGTATTTAGCCCTCTGTTCCCTACATGTATGGGTGGGGTATTTAGCCCTCTGTTCCCTACATGTCTGGGTGGGGTATTTAGCCCTCTGTTCCCTACATGTCTGGGTGGGGTATTTAGCCCTCTGTTCCCTACATGTCTGGGTGGGGTATTTAGCCCTCTGTTCCCTACATGTCTGGGTGGGGTATTTAGCCCTCTGTTCCCTACATGTCTGGGTGGGGTATTTAGCCCTCTGTTCCCTACATGTCTGGGTGGGGTATTTAGCCCTCTGTTCCCTACATGTCTGGGTGGGGGTATTGTTTATTTGTCGAGGTTGGCACGCTTCCGGCTGGTTTGTGTCGGGTTCTGTTTTATTACTCGTGCTTTGTGGCAGCCGGTACTTTGTACTTGGGTTTTAGGCTTTGTGCTGTGGGCATTTATTTTGTGACACGGTTGCGTTCTGCATTATGATTGCCTCTGGCTACACACACCTTCTCTGCCGAGAACAGATGTGTCACATGTTCTGTGGTTACATTGTTTAACGGATGTTAATTGCATTTACATTAATAAGAACATCTAGATATAGCTTATATTGTCTCATGTTTTTAGTTTGTTTGTGTATAAGACCTCATTTAATGATATTATCTCCCCATATCTCCCCATCCCCAGGCCTCTGTCATCCACCTAATCCCTAAGCTATTTATACATCCAATGACATCCCTGAAATTATTTTGCTGCGTAGATCATTTGATATTGCCTTCATTTTTGTCTAACTTCTGGTGATATAATAACAATCTGGTTCAGTTTGGCATTTGTCCTTGATATTGTATCTATTTCTAAAGTTAATGTATTTTAAAAAAAAACATACCAATACTCAGCTAATTGCATGTCTACAAAGGGTACCTGCAGATGCCATGAATTGTGGAGAATAGGGCTAATAGCTCAGCTTAATAATGTGGAGAATAGGGCTAATAGTTCAGCTTAATAATGTGGAGAATAGGGCTAATAGTTCAGCTTAATAATGTGGAGAATAGGGCTAATAGTTCAGCTTAATAATGTGGAGAATAGGGATAATAGTTCAGCTTAATAATGTGGAGAATAGGGATAATAGTTCAGCTTAATAATGTGGAGAATAGGGATAATAGTTCAGCTTAATAATGTGGAGAATAGGGCTAATAGTTCAGCTTAATAATGTGGAGAATAGGGCTAATAGTTCAGCTTAATAATGTGGAGAATAGGGCTAATAGTTCAGCTTAATAATGTGGAGAATAGGGCTAATAGTTCAGCTTAATAATGTGGAGAATAGGGCTAATAGTTCAGCTTAATAATGTGGAGAATAGGGATAATAGCTAAGTTTAATATTGTGGAGAATAGGGATAATAGCTAAGTTTAATAATGTGGAGAATAGGGCTAATAGCTAAGTTTAATATTGTGGAGAATAGGGCTAATAGCTAAGTTTAATATTGTGGAGAATAGGGATAATAGCTAAGTTTAATAATGTGGAGAATAGGGCTAATAGCTAAGTTTAATATTGTGGAGAATAGGGCTAATAGCTAAGTTTAATATTGTGGAGAATAGGGATAATAGCTAAGTTTAATATTGTGGAGAATAGGGATAATAGCTAAGTTTAATATTGTGGAGAATAGGGCTAATAGTTCAGCTTAATAATGTGGAGAATAGGGCTAATAGCTAAGTTTAATATTGTGGAGAATAGGGATAATAGCTAAGTTTAATAATGTGGAGAATAGGGATAATAGTTCAGCTTAATAATGTGGAGAATAGGGATAATAGTTCAGCTTAATAATGTGGAGAATAGGGATAATAGTTCAGCTTAATAATGTGGAGAATAGGGATAATAGTTCAGCTTAATAATGTGGAGAATAGGGCTAATAGCTAAGTTTAATATTGTGGAGAATAGGGATAATAGTTCAGCTTAATAATGTGGAGAATAGGGATAATAGTTCAGCTTAATAATGTGGAGAATAGGGATAATAGTTCAGCTTAATAATGTGGAGAATAGGGCTAATAGTTCAGCTTAATAATGTGGAGAATAGGGATAATAGTTCAGCTTAATAATGTGGAGAATAGGGCTAATAGTTCAGCTTAATAATGTGGAGAATAGGGATAATAGTTCATCTTAATAATGTGGAGAATAGGGCTAATAGTTCAGCTTAATAATGTGGAGAATAGGGATAATAGTTCAGCTTAATAATGTGGAGAATAGGGATAATAGTTCAGCTTAATAATGTGGAGAATAGGGATAATAGTTCAGCTTAATAATGTGGAGAATAGGGATAATAGTTCAGCTTAATAATGTGGAGAATAGGGCTAATAGTTCAGCTTAATAATGTCGAGAATAGGGCTAATAGTTCAGCTTAATAATGTGGAGAATAGGGATAATAGTTCAGCTTAATAATGTGGAGAATAGGGATAATAGTTCAGCTTAATAATGTGGAGAATAGGGCTAATAGCTCAGTTTAATAATGTGGAGAATAGGGCTAATAGTTCAGCTTAATAATGTGGAGAATAGGGATAATAGCTAAGTTTAATATTGTGGAGAATAGGGATAATAGCTAAGTTTAATAATGTGGAGAATAGGGATAATAGCTAAGTTTAATATTGTGGAGAATAGGGATAATAGCTAAGTTTAATATTGTGGAGAATAGGGATAATAGCTAAGTTTAATATTGTGGAGAATAGGGATAATAGCTAAGTTTAATATTGTGGAGAATAGGGATAATAGCTAAGTTTAATAATGTGGATAATAGGGCTAATAGCTCAGTTTAATAATGTGGAGAATAGGGCTAATAGCTAAGTTTAATATTGTGGAGAATAGGGATAATAGCTAAGTTTAATATTGTGGAGAATAGGGATAATAGCTAAGTTTAATAATGTGGAGAATAGGGCTAATAGCTAAGTTTAATAATGTGGAGAATAGGGCTAATAGCTAAGTTTAATATTGTGGAGAATAGGGATAATAGCTAAGTTTAATATTGTGGAAAATAGGGATAATAGCTAAGTTTAATAATGTGGAGAATAGGGCTAATAGCTCAGTTTAATAATGTGGAGAATAGGGATAATAGCTAAGTTTAATAATGTGGAGAATAGGGCTAATAGCTCATTTTTATAATGTGGAGTTTCGGGCCAATAGCCAAGTTTAATAATGTGCTACTAGACTGCAGGCTACTTAGATGCACTAGACCAGGACTAGTTGTACTGAACACAACATGCAACACTTTAAAGATTTTACTGAGTTACAGTTCATATCAGCAAATCAGTCAATTTAAATATATAAATAAATGCCCTAATCTATGGATTTTACATAACTAGGCAAGGGTGCAGCCATGTGTGGGCCTGGGAGGGCATAAGCCCACCCAATCAGAATGGCTATATTACAGACACAAATACTCCTCGGAAATGATTTCAGCTCACGAAACATGGGACCAACGCTGCATTTATAATTTTGTTCAGAGTAAATTTAAACGGCCTTGCCTATAACCACCTCATATGGGATGAAACAAGATCGAGGCAAAGAACACCGGTGTGTGAATAATTCAATAGTCTTTATTACAGCATCCCGCCTGTAATGAAATGTCACAATAAAACCCATCCTTCAAAACATTGCCGTTGGGTGACTGTGTTTAATGTCCATGTGCTTTATTGCTGCTCCCCCACACCCCAATTCCCTGACAAAGACTGTCATTATGTTGTCTCTCTTCATTCTTCTAACCAGCTCTAAACTCTTAAGCCTTCCTAAATCATTGCCCCCCACCATGACCAGGATGTCAGAAGCAGGCTGTTGCAGGAGCTGCCTTCTGAATTTTGGAAGGATGTCCAGCACATGTCTACTTCTCCAAACAACAACAAGACTGTGGCATCCAGCCTGAGGTTTACTCAGGAATGCGCCCTTCGTTCAGCTCGGCAAAAACCAGACTGGAACCCAACTCTCTACATCCTTTTCACTGTAATGAACATTTTGGGACCACATTACATGTCTCTTTCTTGGCTACATTGCATATGAAAATGTAATTTTTGGCATGAGATGGTTCTTAAAATAATGCCATAGTTCTGCTTGTCATGAAAAATAAGACGACCAAATGAAGTTAGCGAAATCGATCAGGTATTCCCATAACCTGCATTATCATGCAGTAACCTGGATGCTAGCCTACTGTTAAACCTTTGCAACAGTTGATTTGAATGCGTTACCTAGAACCTAGTCAACTCAGTATTGGAAAATAAAATGGACGGCTAAAATTAACTCTGAAAATCTGATTAGACCAGTGGTCACCAACCTGTCGATCGCAATCGACTTGTCGATCTCCATGGCATTTCTAGTCGATCTCCATGGTATTTCTAGTCGATCTCCATGGCATTTCTAGTCGATCTCCATGGCATTTCTAGTCGATCTCCATGGTATTTCTAGTCGATCTCCATGGCATTTCTAGTCGATCTCCATGGCATTTCTAGTCCATCTCCATGGCATTTCTAGTCGATCTCCATGGTATTTCTAGTCGATCTCCATGGCATTTCTAGTCGATCTCCATGGCATTTCTAGTCGATCTCCATGGCATTTCTAGTCGATCTCCATGGCATTTCTAGTCCATCTCCATGGTATTTCTAGTCCATATCCATGGCATTTCTAGTCGATCTCCATGGCATTTCTAGTCGATCTCCATGGTATTTCTAGTCGATCTCCATGGCATTTCTAGTCGATCTCCATGGCATTTCTAGTCCATCTCCATGGCATTTCTAGTCGATCTCCATGGCATTTCTAGTCCATCTCCATGGTATTTCTAGTCGATCTCCATGGTATTTCTAGTCGATCTCCATGGCATTTCTAGTCGATCTCCATGGTATTTCTAGTCGATCTCCATGGTATTTCTAGTCGATCTCCATGGCATTTCTAGTCGATCTCCATGGCATTTCTAGTTGATCTCCATGGCATTTCTAGTTGATCTCCATGGCATTTCTAGTCGATCGCCAAACATTTCTGTAAAAAAAACAAATGATAAATCCTTGTGTTCCTATTTTTTTATTAGTCTGGGGCTGTTGGTGGGTGCAGCCAATTCAGCTGCCCTGCGCCGGGTGGGCAAACTGGTGCCATTTCATGGTCTTTTTTAAGGAATATTTCACATTCTTTGTTCATAGGAGTAACAACATGAATTTGTGCATAAGGCAGAAATAATGAGCTGCGACTCCAGTTTCGCCATCAGCTGTCCCTTGTTGGTCAGTGTCAGTGGAGGAAAGGGAGAGCGGAGGGATGTTGAGAGACAGATCCTGAGTCTGCTACTCTCTCCCCCTCTGCTGAGACTGACCCTCAGTCTGCTGCTCTCTCCCTCTGCTGAGACTGACCGTCAGTCTGCTGCTCTCTCCCTGTGCTGAGACTGACCATCAGTCTGCTGAGGTTGACTCTCAGAGGTTGACTCTCACCATTTGACTACGAGGGCTTCACGTCAGGGCTATCAGACTTTGACCATCAGAGGTTGACTATCAGAAGTTGACTCTCAGAGTTTGACTATCAGAATTTGACTCTCAGTGTTTGACTCTCAGACTTTGACCATCAGAGGTTGACTATCAGAAGTTGACTCTCAGAGTTTGACTCTCAGAGTTTGACTCTCAGTGTTTGACTAATATATAAAATATTAACGTGTCTCGAAAGGCACCCTATTCCTCATGAAGTGCACTACTTTTACTAGGAGCACTGGTTAAAAATAATACACTATATAGGGAATAGGATGCCATTTGGGAGACACACCTTGAATACGTAATGCTTTCCCCATCTTGCCTGTGATGATGCTTAATACATAACATACAGAGAGAGAGAGAGAGAGAGAGAGAGAGAGAGAGAGAGAGAGAGAGAGAGAGAGTGATAGAGAGAGAGAGAGAGAGAGAGAGAGAGAGACGTGTCTGTACAGATGTAGGATCTTGCTTTGAGCCAGTTTCCCACAGCATGAAAATAATCCTGCAGCTACAGGAAATGTGAATTATTATGTGGGTCAACTATGAAGCCACCCAGCAAACCAAAATGGGTTCTGTGAAAGTCCCCAGAACGTTCGTTAGGTCGCGGCAAATGCTCTCATGACACAAAATAATCTGTCCAGTCGTGCTGATGACTGTAGAATGTTTGTATAAAACATTCACCTGATGTTGAAAGAACGTTCCCAGAAGACATTTACTCTGTTCTTTAAAAGGTTCCCAGAACACATTTAATCTGTTCTTTTAAAGGTTCCCAGAACACATTTAATCTGCTCTTTAAAAGGTTCCCAGAACACATTTAATCTGCTCTTTAAAAGGTTCCCAGAATGTTTGATTAGGTTGTAGAAACACTCTGGTAAGCACATTGTGGTGACATTACAAAAGATATGGTCCCCAAAACACAAAAACCGTCCAGTTGTGCAGATGATTTTACAATGTTTTATTTTAGGGTGCAAAAAATACATTTCACCTGACATTGAAGGTACATTCCCATAACACATTTAATCTGTTCTTTAAAAGGTTCCCAGAACACATTTAATCTGTTCTTTAAAAGGTTCCCAGAACACATTTAATCTGTTATTTAAAAGGTTCCCAGAACACATTTAATCTGCTCTTCAAAAGGTTTCCAGAACACATTTAATCTGTTCTTTAAAAGGTTCCCAGAACACATTTAATCTGTTCTTTAAAAGGTTCCCATAACACATTTAGTCTGTTCTTTAAAAGGTTCCCATAACACATTTTGTCTGTTCTTTAATAAAGGTTCCCAGAATGTTTCGTTATGTTGTTGGAACAGTCTAGTGGGAACGTTGTGGGGACATCACAAACAATTTGTAGGCAAAACCGTTCAGATGCTACAGACCTTTTCATTAGAAGACAGATTTTTAGGATGTCTCATGGTCTGACAAACACTGCTGTGTTCTCTAGCTTAAAATGGCTGTTTGTTTTGTAACAGATTGTTGAAGCGTGCTCTATTATTTCATATTATGAGAATCAGAGACAGAGTGAAGACGTGCAATGAGAACGAAAGAGCTAGTCCTGTTTTGTAAAGCATATTGATTTGAAATTAGCACATTTTTCTTTCATACTTTATGAAAAGCGTGCCCAAAGTAAACTGCCTGTTACTCAGGCCCAGAAGCTAGGATATGCATATAATTGGTAGATTTGGATAGAAAACACTCAAGAGTTCCTAAACCTGTTAAAATAGTGTCTGTGAGTGTAACAGAACTTATATGTCAGGCAAAAACCCGAGGACAAACCATCAAAAAAAAAGATTCAGCCTACCACTGTTTTCAATGGCTGTCATGTTTATTATGAGGCGAAAACCTCCCAGATTGCATTTCCTAGGGCTTCCACTAGATGTCAACTCTCTTTAGAAAGAGTTTCAGGCTGGTTTTTGAAAAAAATTTGCTAGAATTTAAAAGTTTTCTAAGTGGTTCCCATTTTGGCTGTAGTGTATAAATGCTTGTGGATGAGAACGCGTTCTTTGTTGTTTATATCCGGTGGAGACTATAACGATCATCCGTCTTAAATTGTATTGTTTATTTACTTATTAGGGTACCTGAGGTATGATTATGAACGTTGTTTGACTTGTTTGGAGAAGTTTACTGGTAACGTTTGGGATTCATTTTGTAGGAGGGAAACCGGGGGATTATTGAATGAAGTGCACCAGCTAAAGTGCACCAGCTAAATAGTTTTTGAAAGTTTTTATAAAGAAGGCCTTTATTGAACAAAAGGACCATTTGTGATGTAGCTGGGACCTTTTGGAGTGCCAACAGAAGAATATCTTCAAATGTAAGGTATTTATTTTATTGCTATTTCTGACTTTCCTGGTGCACCTGCCTGGTTGAAAAATGTTTTTAATGCTTTTGTGTGCGGGGCGTTGTCCTCAGATAATCACATGGTTTGCTTTCGCCATACAGCTTGAAATCTGCCACAGCTGCTGGGTTAACAAGAAGTTAAGCTTTATTTTGATGTGTGACACTTGCATTTTCATGAATGATAAATATGACTATTTCTGTCATTTGAATTTTGCGCTTTGCAATTTCCCCGGGATGTTGTCGAGGTGCTAGCGGAACGCCTGCGCCAGAAAGGTTTTAAGGGCTCGTAAGTAAGCATTTTCACGGTAAGATCTACACCTGTTGTTTTCGGTGCATGTGACATACATATTTTGATTTGACCTTTTGACAAGAGCACCAAGAGTAAGGGAATCGGGTGCCATTTTGGTACACAGACATTAGTTTGTTGTGTGTTGAGCAGGATATGAGGGAGACCACGTGTCTCACAATGTAACGTTTGGAAACAATATTGACTGACTCCTGTTTTTCATAATCATCAGAACTAATATAAATTGTATTATAATTAAAAATTATTATAAATTATATTTTATATTATTATATTATAAATTATAAATTGATGATAATATCGATCATGACTGGTGCTACAACTGGTATTGTTCCTCAAGATTTGAAAATAGCCAAAACTATTCCCCTCTTTAAATCTGGGGATGTCAAATATTTTATAAATGATGGCCTTAATATCTGTACTACCATGTTTTTCTTAAATCCTGAAAAATGTAGTGTGTAAGAGAATGTTGAACCATTTAAATCAACACTGTATTCTATATGAGCACTAATATGGTTTTTGTAAAAACTCACATCTTTTGTAACTTGTGGATAAAATCTTCACAGCCCTGAACAACAATGAAAACGCTCTTGGCATCTTTTGAGATTTATCCGTTTGACACGGTTGATCATTAAATATGACTTTCTATATTGTATTGTTACTGTTAACATTATTATATAATTGGCAAGTTTAGTTATGTTTATGTTAGAGAACAATGTGTTTCTGCAAACGGCTCAAACTTACACAAATTACTCATCATACAAAATACATTTGTAAGACTGGCCACCACCTCTAACAGGCTCTGTCTGCATTTTCTGTTTAAAAACAAACACTCAATATCTCTTTCTAATGATGACATTAATGTACGCCAATTATACACGTTCATCTACAGATACTCATACTTCTCAGACAGTTTACCTATACCCTTCAATGGATTCTTCCAGGTTAATACTAACTACTCAGTAATCTAACACATGAAGACTGGGGATCAGCCTGATGAACCCAACTACTCAGTAATCTCCTCCATGAAGACTGGAGGTCAGCCTGATGAACCAAAATACTCAGTAATCTAACACATGAAGACTGGGGATCAGCCTGATGAACCAAACTACTCAGTAATCTCCTCCATGAAGACTGGAGGTCAGGCTGATGAGCCAAACCACTCAGTAAACTCCTCCATGAAGACTGGGGGTCAGCCTGATGAGCCAAACTACTCAGTAATCTCCTCCATGAAGACTGGAGGTCAGCCTGATGAGCCAAACTACTCAGTAATCTCCTCCATGAAGACTGGAGGTCAGCCTGATGAGCCAAACTACTCAGTAAACTCCTCCATGAAGACTGGAGGTCAGGCTGATGAGCCAAACCACTCAGCAATCTCCTCCATGAAGACTGGAGGTCAGCCTGATGAGCCAAACTACTCAGTAAACTCCTCCATGAAGACTGGAGGTCAGGCTGATGAGCCAAACCACTCAGTAATCTCCTCCATGAAGACTGGAGGTCAGCCTGATGAGCCAAACCACTCAGTAATCTCCTCCATGAAGACTGGAGGTCAGCCTGATGAGCCAAACCACTCAGTAATCTCCTCCATGAAGACTGGAGTTCAGCCTGATGAGCCAAACCACTCAGTAATCTCCTCCATGAAGACTGGAGGTCAGCCTGATGAGCCAAACCACTCAGTAAACTCCTCCATGAAGACTGGAGATCAGCCTGATGAACCAAACTACTCAGTAATCTCCTCCATTAAGACTGGAGATCAGCCTGATGAACCAAACTACTCAGTAATCTCCTCCATGAAGACTGGAGGTCAGCCTGATGAGCCAAACTACTCAGTAATCTCCTCCATGAAGACTGGAGGTCAGGCTGATGAGCCAAACCACTCAGTAATCTCCTCCATGAAGACTGGAGGTCAGCCTGATGAACCAAACTACTCAGTAAACTCCTCCATGAAGACTGGAGGTCAGCCTGATGAACCAAACTACTCAGTAAACTCCTCCATGAAGACTGGAGGTCAGCCTGATGAACCAAACTACTCAGTAAACTCCTCCATGAAGACTGGAGGTCAGCCTGATGAACCAAACTACTCAGTAATCTAACACATGAAGGAACACACTGGAATATGCACACACAAACACACACACACACATACACATACTGTACACACACACCTTTTCTTTGGCACATTTTTCAGATCAAACACGAACACTATATTTTCAAAACAACAATAAAAAATAAAAAACTGAGAACACTTTTAAGGGCCCTTATCTTATGTTCATAAAGTTTGATGTTTCATTGTTGGGTTTTAACACATCTTTCAACCCAGAGTCATTCAAGCAAAATCCTATTTTTCTGTCAAATACCATGAGAACGTTAAGTTTAGTCTGCAATACATCAGATAATGATGGGCTCACCATTTAGTCAATACAATACACACATTTCAAAACTGTTGTTTTATGACTTGATGCAGTGAACAAGTGGCTTTGCAAATCACTAGGTAATAAATACTAGGTACAATATATATATATATAGGAGCTTTTTTTCCTTTGCCGATCAGCCGCACACAAGCCTAAGATCACCATGTGTAATGCGAAGCGTTGGCTGGAGTTCAGCTGCCAGCTGAACACTACCTGTCCCAATGCATAGCGCCAACTGTAAAGTTTGCTGGAGGAGGAATAATGGTCTGGGGCTGTTTGTCATGGTTCGGGCTAGGCCCCTTAGTTCCAGTGAAGGGAAATCTTAATGCTACAGTATACAATTAAATTCTAGACGATTCTGTGCTTCCAACTTTGTGGCAACAGATTGGGGAAGGCCCTTTCCTGATTTTGCATGACAATTCCCCCGTGCAGAAAGTGAGGGCCATACATAAATCTTTTGTCAAGATCGATGTGGAAGAACTTGACTGGCCTGCACAGAAACTTGACCTTAACCCCATCAAACACCTTTGGGATGAATTGGAATGACGACTGCGAGCCAGGCCTAATCATCAGTGCCTGACCTCACTAATGCTCTTGTGGCTGAATGGACGCAAGTCCCTGCAGCAATGTTCCAACATCTAGTGGAAAGCCTTCCCAGAAGAGTGGAGGATGTTATAGCAGCAATGTTCCAACATCTAGTGGAAAGCCTTCCCAGAAAAGTGGAGGTCTGTTATAGCAGCAGAAGGGGGGGACCAACTCCATATTAATGTCCCTGATTTTGTAATGAGTTGTTGGATGAGCAGGTTTCCACATACATGTAGTGTATATAGAATGGGTTAGGATGCCTGGATGCTAACGGCTGAGTCATCTACAATGTCAGCTCATGCCAGAACATTTTAGACCAATACTTCAGTGTCCATTTTTGAGGGAATAACAGGAAGTGACAGAAAGGTCCTTTCTGCCCAATACAACTAAAAAGGTAATGTCATTTCTCTTGCTGTGAGAGGGTAGTGTCATGGTTCATTTTCGGGACGCGTAGAAGACACAAGACATTAATATGGACATGACAGAGAGTCCTCCATGCATTCAGGCAGCCAGGCTCAGAAGAGGCATTTGATTGGATTACATTTGAGACACTGCATCACAAACAATCATCTGGACCACCAATCCATAGAGAGAGGCTCGGACGAAATTCTCTCTCTCTCTCTAACGCCCCTTGATCCACCTCATCAAACAGAGCACAACATCTCCTGAAAGCCCCATGTCAGGATGAAAAGCCTAAGATTCCCCAATCTGTAGTAGGCTATCTAGACCTTCAGTCTTGCTGCCACTAGACCCTCTTGACCCACCACTTTAACAGACCCCTGTCGCTGTATACAGTTCTTCCTGGTCTTGGCTACTTGGCTACTTGGCTACTCCTGACAGGTTTTAACAGGACTACCAGGGGCGGCATGGGACAAAAATTCTGTCCTGGCATTTCAGCCCCACGGGCCCACTTTCTGTCTTTTTATCAGGTACTGCAGGAATGTCTACCAATGGCCCATCTTTTTTGGGGAGACATTACATTGGTCACTCAAAATATTTATAATATATAAAAAGTTCTCACTTTAGATTAGAGACTGCAAAAAATACTTTACTAATGATTTGCAAATGGTTTACTAATGTAGTGATGAATGGTTAAAGTAAAATATTAGGCTACATGTTCAATCAAAAACACAGAGTAGGAGAGAGAGAGACTTCCTGTTCCTTAATGTTGTAGCTGTATATTAAAGACAGTGGCTACATTAAGGAACTTGCAGTCTCTCTCTCTCTCTCTCTCTCTCTCTCTCTCTCTCCGTCTCTTCTCTCTCTTCTCAGTCTCTCTCTCTCAGTCTCTCTCACTCTTAGTCTCTCTGTCTCTCTCTCTCTCTCTCTCTCTCTCTCTCTCTCTCAGTCTCTCTCTCAGTCTCTCTCTCAGTCTATCTCTCTCTGTCTCTCAGTCTCTCTCTCTCAGTCTCTCTCTCTCTCAGTCTCTCAGTCTCTCAGTCTCTCTCTCTGTCTCTCTCTCAGTCTCTCTCTGTCTCTCTTTCTGTCTCTCTCAGTCTCTCTCTCTCTCAGTCTCTCTCTCTCTCTCTCTCTCTCTCTCTCTCTCTCAGTCTCTCTTTCTGTCTCTCTCAGTCTCTCTCTCTCTCTCTCTCTCAGTCTCTCTTTCTGTCTCTCTCAGTCTCTCTCTCTCTCTCTCTCAGTCTCTCTTTCTGTCTCTCTCAGTCTCTCTCTCTCTCAGTCTCTCTCTCTCTCTCTCTCTCTCTCTCTCTCTCTCTCAGTCTCTCTCTGTCTCTCTCTCTCTCTCTCTCTCTCTCAGTCTCTCTTTCTGTCTCTCTCAGTCTCTCTCTCTCTCTCTCAGTCTCTCTTTCTCTCTCTCTCTCTCTCTCTCTCTCTCTCTCTCTCTCTCTCTCTCAGTCTCTCTTCTCTGTCTCTCTCAGTCTCTCTTTCTCTCTCTCTCAGTCTCTCTCTCTCTCTCTCTCTCAGTCTCTCTCTCTCTCTCTCTCAGTCTCTCTTTCTGTCTCTCTCAGTCTCTCTCTCTCTCTCTCTCAGTCTCTCTTTCTCTCTCTCTCAGTCTCTCTCTCTCTCTCTCCTCTGTTTTCTTTTATTGAATTCAATATTCAACCTTCTGTGTTAGTCAACGGGACTAGTTTATGTGGACGCATATAGATTTCCAGCTTCATTTCACATTCGCCGCGCTTGAAGTGACGGGCCTTTCAGCGAATTAAATAAGCAGGAGGTAGGAGGTAGGCGGGACTTTCCAGCCTTCAATCGGCGGGGGGGGGGGGGGACTATGTAATGTCATCGGACCATGCCCCACGGAGCGTGAAGTCACGAGCTCTGCTGGTCGACTACTGCGTAGCAACCTAGCGGTGCCAAAAGCCCTGGTCTGACCTGGCCTATGCAAATGATGATCTCCAGAATGGCCATTTTGGCTTTAAAACATGATCCCAAAAAGAATCATTTAAAAGTTTCTACAAATCAAAATATTTAATTAAATACTGATCCATTCTGAGTAGAACAGAGGATGACATAGTGGAGAACAGAGAATGACAGAGTGGAGAACAGAGGATGACAGAGTGGAGAACAGAGGATGACAGAGTGGAGAACAGAGGATGACAGAGTGAATAACAGAGGATGACAGAGTGAATAACAGAGGATGACAGAGTGGAGAACAGAGGATGACAGAGTGAATAACAGAGGATGACAGAGTGAATAACAGAGGATGACAAAGTGGAGAACAGATGATGACAGAGTGAATAACAGAGGATGACAAAGTGGAGAAGTGTCACGATCGTCTGTAGAATAAATGGACCAAGGCGCAGCGTGCGTAGAGTTCCAAATGTTTAATAAATGAAACTCACCAAAACAATACGGAACAAAATGAACGTGAAGCTATGCAGTGCTCACAATCAACACTACATAAACAAGATCCCACAACAAACAGGTGGGAAAAGGCTGCCTAAATATGATACCCAATCAGGGACAACGATAGACAGCTGCCTCTGATTGAGAACCATACCAGGCCAACATAGAAATAACAAAACTAGAATGCCCACCCTAGTCACACCCCGACCTAACCCACAATAGAGAATAAAGGATCTCTAAGGTCAGGGCGTGACAAGAACAGTTGATGACAGAGTGGAGAACAGAGGATGACAGAGTGGAGAACAGAGGATGACAGAGTGGAGAACAGAGGATGACAGAATGGAGAAGAGAGGATGACAGAGTGGAGAACAGAGGATGACAGAGTGGAGAACAGATAATGACAGAGTGAGGAACAGAGGATGACAGAATGGAGAACAGATGATGACAGAGTGGAGAACATAGGATGACAGAATGGAGAAGAGAGGATGACAGAGTGGAGAACAGAGGATGACAGAATGGAGAACAGAGGATGACAGAATGGAGAACAGAGGATGACAGAATGGAGAAGAGAGGATGACAGAATGGAGAAGAGAGGATGACAGAGTGGAGAACAGATGATAGAGTGGAGAACAGATGATAGAGTGGAGAACAGATGATAGAGTGGAGAACAGATGATAGAGTGGAGAACAGATGATGACAAAGTGGAGAACATAGGATGACAAAGTGGAGAAAAGAGGATGACAGAGTGGAAAACAGAGGATGACAGAATGGAGAAGAGAGGATGACAGAGTGGAGAAGAGAGGATGACAGAATGGAGAAAATATGATGACAGAAAGGAGAAAAGATGATGACAGAGTGGAGAACAGATGATGACAGAGTGGAGAACAGAGAATGACAGAGTGGGGAACAGATGATGACAGAGTGGAGAACAGATGATGACAGAGTGGAGAAAAGAGGATGACAGAATGGAGAACAGAGGATGACAGAATGGAGAACATATGATGACAGAGTGGAGAACAGATGATGACAGTGAGGAACAGAGAATGATAGAGTGGAGAACAGATGATGACAGAGTGGAGAAGAGAGGATGACAGAAAGGAGAAAAGAGCATGACAGAATGGCCATGGAGATGAAAGTTTGAGATCATATTGTGTTTGAAGTATCAATTTGTATGCAATTATAATTTAATACATTTTAAATTCCACTCTCACATGACTGAGAACATTTTTGCTCGAGATAAAATGTGTTTTTAATTGATATAGTCTAATATAGTGGTCACCAACCTTTTCTGAGTCCAGATCACTTTCTGAGTCAAAATGCATGCCGAGATCTACCGCTCGGATTTAAAAATAAATAAAACATGACTTAAAAAAACATAAGACAATGCAACATTAAACGATTAAAAACAAACCTCACTGCTTACTGCACACAATGAGGTTTGTGCAGTAAGCTACAGGCCCAATACATTATCACAGCATATTGGCTTTGCTTGAATTGACCTGCCAATGCATTGTTGTTTGGTAAAACATTTTAAACTATTATTTCAAAGTTTGAGGTGGGCTATATGATCACACTGACTGAGGGTCAGTAGGCTATATGATCACACTGACTGAGGGTCAGTAGGCTATATGATCACACTGACTGAGGGTCAGTCTCAGCAGAGGTAGGCTATATGATCACACTGACTGAGGGTCAGTCTCAGCAGAGGTAGGCTATATGATCACACTGACTGAGGGTCAGTCTCAGCAGAGGTAGGCTATATGATCACACTGACTGAGGGTCAGTCTCAGCAGAGGGAGAGAGCAGCAGACTGATGGTCAGTTTCAGCAGAGGTAGGCTATATGATCACACTGACTGAGGGTCAGTCTCAGCAGAGGGAGAGAGCAGCAGACTGATGGTCAGTTTCAGCAGAGGTAGGCTATATGATCACACTGACTGAGGGTCAGTCTCAGCAGAGGGAGAGAGCAGCAGACTGATGGTCAGTTTCAGCAGAGGTAGGCTATATGATCACACTGACTGAGGGTCAGTTTCAGCAGAGGTAGGCTATATGATCACACTGACTGAGGGTCAGTCTCAGCAGAGGTAGGCTATATGATCACACTGACTGAGGGTCAGTCTCAGCAGAGGGAGAGAGCAGAAGACTGATGGTCAGTTTCAGCAGAGGTAGGCTATATGATCACACTGACTGAGGGTCAGTCTCAGCAGAGGTAGGCTATATGATCACACTGACTGAGGGTCAGTTTCAGCAGAGGTAGGCTATATGATCACACTGACTGAGGGTCAGTCAGCAGAGGGAGAGAGCAGCAGACTGATGGTCAGTTTCAGCAGAGGTAGGCTATATGATCACACTGACTGAGGGTCAGTCTCAGCAGAGGTAGGCTATATGATCACACTGACTGAGGGTCAGTCTCAGCAGAGGTAGGCTATATGATCACACTGACTGAGGGTCAGTCTCAGCAGAGGTAGGCTATATGATCACACTGACTGAGGGTCAGTCTCAGCAGAGGTAGGCTATATGATCACACTGACTGAGGGTCAGTCTCAGCAGAGGTAGGCTATATGATCACACTGACTGAGGGTCAGTCTCAGCAGAGGTAGGCTATATGATCACACTGACTGAGGGTCAGTCTCAGCAGAGGTAGGCTATATGATCACACTGACTGAGGGTCAGTCTCAGCAGAGGTAGGCTATATGATCACACTGACTGAGGGTCAGTCTCAGCAGAGGTAGGCTATATGATCACACTGACTGAGGGTCAGTCTCAGCAGAGGTAGGCTATATGATCACACTGACTGAGGGTCAGTCTCAGCAGAGGTAGGCTATATGATCACACTGACTGAGGGTCAGTCTCAGCAGAGGTAGGCTATATGATCACACTGACTGAGGGTCAGTCTCAGCAGAGGTAGGCTATATGATCACACTGACTGAGGGTCAGTCTCAGCAGAGGTAGGCTATATGATCACACTGACTGAGGGTCAGTCTCAGCAGAGGTAGGCTATATGATCACACTGACTGAGGGTCAGTCTCAGCAGAGGGAGAGAGCAGCACTGACTGAGGGTCAGTCTCAGCAGGTAGGCTATATGATCACACTGACTGAGGGTCAGTCTCAGCAGAGGTAGGCTATATGATCACACTGACTGAGGGTCACTGAGGGTCAGTCTCAGCAGAGGTAGGCTATATGATCACACTGACTGAGGGTCAGTCTCAGCAGAGGTAGGCTATATGATCACACTGACTGAGGGTCAGTCTCAGCAGAGGTAGGCTATATGATCACACTGACTGAGGGTCAGTCTCAGCAGAGGTAGGCTATATGATCACACTGACTGAGGGTCAGTCTCAGCAGAGGTAGGCTATATGATCACACTGACTGAGGGTCAGTCTCACTGACTGAGGGTCTCAGCAGAGGTAGGCTATATGATCACACTGACTGAGGGTCAGTCTCAGCAGAGGTAGGCTATATGATCACACTGACTGAGGGTCACTGACTGAGGGTCAGTCTCAGCAGAGGTAGGCTATATGATCACACTGACTGAGGGTCAGTCTCAGCAGAGGTAGGCTATATGATCACACTGACTGAGGGTCAGTCTCAGCAGAGGTAGGCTATATGATCACACTGACTGAGGGTCAGTCTCAGCAGAGGTAGGCTATATGATCAGCACTGACTGAGGGTCAGTCTCAGCAGAGGTAGGCTATATGATCACACTGACTGAGGGTCAGTCTCAGCAGAGGTAGGCTATATGATCACACTGACTGAGGGTCAGTCTCAGCAGAGGTAGGCTATATGATCACACTGACTGAGGGTCAGTCTCAGCAGAGGTAGGCTATATGATCACACTGACTGAGGGTCAGTCTCAGCAGAGGTAGGCTATATGATCACACTGACTGAGGGTCAGTCTCAGCAGAGGGAGAGAGCAGCAGACTGATGGTCAGTTTCAGCAGAGGTAGGCTATATGATCACACTGACTGAGGGTCAGTCTCAGCAGAGGTAGGCTATATGATCACACTGACTGAGGGTCAGTCTCAGCAGAGGTAGGCTATATGATCACACTGACTGAGGGTCAGTCTCAGCAGAGGTAGGCTATATGATCACACTGACTGAGGGTCAGTCTCAGCAGAGGTAGGCTATATGATCACACTGACTGAGGGTCAGTCTCAGCAGAGGTAGGCTATATGATCACACTGACTGAGGGTCAGTCTCAGCAGAGGTAGGCTATATGATCACACTGACTGAGGGTCAGTCTCAGCAGAGGTAGGCTATATGATCACACTGACTGAGGGTCAGTCTCAGCAGAGGTAGGCTATATGATCACACTGACTGAGGGTCAGTCTCAGCAGAGGTAGGCTATATGATCACACTGACTGAGGGTCAGTCTCAGCAGAGGTAGGCTATATGATCACACTGACTGAGGGTCAGTCTCAGCAGAGGTAGGCTATATGATCACACTGACTGAGGGTCAGTCTCAGCAGAGGTAGGCTATATGATCACACTGACTGAGGGTCAGTCTCAGCAGAGGTAGGCTATATGATCACACTGACTGAGGGTCAGTCTCAGCAGAGGTAGGCTATATGATCACACTGACTGAGGGTCAGTCTCAGCAGAGGTAGGCTATATGATCACACTGACTGAGGGTCAGTCTCAGCAGAGGTAGGCTATATGATCACACTGACTGAGGGTCAGTCTCAGCAGAGGTAGGCTATATGATCACACTGACTGAGGGTCAGTCTCAGCAGAGGTAGGCTATATGATCACACTGACTGAGGGTCAGTCTCAGCAGAGGTAGGCTATATGATCACACTGACTGAGGGTCAGTCTCAGCAGAGGTAGGCTATATGATCACACTGACTGAGGGTCAGTCTCAGCAGAGGTAGGCTATATGATCACACTGACTGAGGGTCAGTCTCAGCAGAGGTAGGCTATATGATCACACTGACTGAGGGTCAGTCTCAGCAGAGGTAGGCTATATGATCACACTGACTGAGGGTCAGTCTCAGCAGAGGTAGGCTATATGATCACACTGACTGAGGGTCAGTCTCAGCAGAGGTAGGCTATATGATCACACTGACTGAGGGTCAGTTTCAGCAGAGGTAGGCTATATGATCACACTGACTGAGGGTCAGTCTCAGCAGAGGTAGGCTATATGATCACACTGACTGAGGGTCAGTCTCAGCAGAGGGAGAGAGCAGCAGACTGAGGGTCAGTCTCAGCAGAGGTAGGCTATATGATCACACTGACTGAGGGTCAGTCTCAGCATAGGTAGGCTATATGATCACACTGACTGAGTGTCAGTCTCAGCAGAGGTAGGCTATATGATCACACTGACTGAGGGTCAGTCTCAGCAGAGGTAGGCTATATGATCACACTGACTGAGGGTCAGTCTCAGCAGAGGTAGGCTATATGATCACACTGACTGAGGGTCAGTCTCAGCAGAGGGAGAGAGCAGCAGACTGATGGTCAGTTTCAGCAGAGGTAGGCTATATGATCACACTGACTGAGGGTCAGTCTCAGCAGAGGGAGAGAGCAGCAGACTGATGTTCAGTTTCAGCAGAGGTAGGTTATATGATCACACTGACTGAGGGTCAGTCTCAGCAGAGGTAGGCTATATGATCACACTGACTGAGGGTCAGTCTCAGCAGAGGTAGGCTATATGATCACACTGACTGAGGGTCAGTCTCAGCATAGGTAGGCTATATGATCACACTGACTGAGTGTCAGTCTCAGCAGAGGTAGGCTATATGATCACAATGACTGAAGGTCAGTCTCAGCAGAGGTAGGCTATATGATCACACTGACTGAGGGTCAGTCTCAGCAGAGGGAGAGAGCAGCAGACTGAGGGTCAGTCTCAGCAGAGGGAGAGAGCAGCAGACTGAGGGTCAGTCTCAGCAGAGGGAGAGAGCAGCAGACTGAGGGTCAGTCTCAGCAGAGGTAGGCTATATGATCACACTGACTAAGGGTCAGTCTCAGCAGAGGTAGGCTATATGATCACACTGACTGAGGGTCAGTCTCAGCAGAGGTAGGCTATATGATCACACTGACTGAGGGTCAGTCTCAGCAGAGGTGGGCTATATGATCACACTGACTGAGGGTCAGTCTCAGCAGAGGTAGGCTATATGATCACACTGACTGAGGGTCAGTCTCAGCAGAGGTAGGCTATATGATCACACTGACTGAGGGTCAGTCTCAGCAGAGGTAGGCTATATGATCACACTGACTGAAGGTCAGTCTCAGCAGAGGTAGGCTATATGATCACACTGACTGAGGGTCAGTCTCAGCAGAGGGAGAGAGCATCAGACTGATGGTCAGTTTCAGCAGAGGTAGGCTATATGATCACACTGACTGAGGGTCAGTCTCAGCAGAGGGAGAGAGCAGCAGACTGATGGTCAGTCTCAGCAGAGGGAGAGAGCAGCAGACTGAGGATCAGTCTCTGCAGAAGGAGAGAGCAGCTGACTGAGGGTCAGTCTTTGCAGAGGGAGAGAGCAGCAGACTGAGGGTCAGTCTCAGCAGAGGGAGAGAGCAGCAGACTGAGGGTCAGTCTCAGCAGAGGGAGAGAGCAGCAGACTGAGGGTCAGTCTCAGCAGAGGGAGAAAGCAGCAGACTGAGGGTCAGTCTCAGCAGAGGGAGAGAGCAGCAGACTGAGGGTCAGTCTCAGCAGAGGGAGTGAGCAGCAGACTGAGGGTCAGTCTCAGCAGAGGGAGAGAGCAGCAGACTGAGGGTCAGTCTCTGAGAGTCAACCTCTGATAGCCAACCTCTGAGAGCCAACCTCTGATAGTCAAGAGGTTTCTTCACTCATCTACCTTAGCTCCTGGAACAGTGTTGGAAAGGAGAATGTGACTTGAATTACATCTGAGCGAGTACATCTGAGCCAGTACATCTGAGCCAGTACATCTGAGCCAGTACATCTGAGCCAGTACATCTGAGCCAGTACATCTGAGCCAGTACATCTGAGCCAGTACATCTGAGCCAGTACATCTGAGCCAGTACATCTGAGCCAGTACATCTGAGCCAGTACATCTGAGCCAGTACATCTGAGCCAGTACATCTGAGCCAGTACATCTGAGCGAGTACATCTGAGCCAGTACATCTGAGCCAGTACATCTGAGCCAGTACATCTGAGCCAGTACATCTGAGCCAGTACATCTGAGCCAGTACAATGTGGTTTGCACGACCATGTAAAAAAGAAAAACAGTATTAGTGCCAATGATAAAGCTCAGACTTGCCAACCCAGTTTCCAAATAGGAGGGGGGGGGGGGGTTCTGTATCCCCAACGCTCCTATATCGACCACTAAAAGCAATGTGTCTCAAATTACACACTAACCGCTGGTGCAGTACTTTTGACCGGAGCCCCTACGGATCAATAGTGCACCGTGATGGGGAACATGGTGCTGTTTGAGATGCAGCCTAACAGTTTAACCTCTTGACTGAACAGAGATCTTTAATTAAAGTATCATATTTAATGCATTTTCAATAGATAGTACAAAGTCCTTCTAGTCGTCCTACACCATTACTGCCTAAGACGTCATAGGGGAATGAGGGAACTTTCTATTTCCATAAATCAGTGATCTTACTCATGATATATAATACAGTACTGTACATGGAGGAGGGAGGGAGGGAATCAAGGAGTGAGGGAGGGAGGGATGGAGGGAGGGTGGTAGGGAGGGAAGCAGGGAGAGAGGGAGGGAGGGAGGGAGGGAGGGAGGGAGGGAGGCAGGGAGGGAGGGAGGGAGGCAGGGAGGGAGGGAGGGAGGCAGGGAGGGAGGGAAGGCAGGCAGGCAGGCAGGCAGGCAGGCAGGCAGGCAGGCAGGCAGGCAGGCAGGCAGGGAGGGAGGGAGGGAGGGAGGGAGGGAATCAAGGAGGGAGGGAGGAGGGAAGATCAGAGTGAGGGAAGGAGGGAGAGTTTTTTTTTAATATAAATTGTCTACGATTATGATATTCTTTAATGTTCATAGATAAACCATTGGTACAGTTGATTGCTCTAAAGTACATATAGGCCCAATTGTACACTTTTTACAGGCCATTTGATCCATCAGGAACAACAGGATGTACAGGAAAGAAATGAAGCAAAGAAAAACATTTCAATAGCTTTTTTCTGAAGGTCTTCAACACAGTTCCATCTGTCTCTATTGCAGTTTCTTTTGAGTCTGAAATGGAGGTTTCGATTGGCCTCATAATTATTGCCGTAGGCTGACTGGACTAGGATTGTATACCAAATGGCACCCTATTCCCTGTATAGTGCACTTCTTTTGTACACCGGCTCTGGTCAAAAAATAGTGCACTATTTAGGGAATAGGGTGCCATTTTGGAACGCAGGTTCTGGCTCTGGACTAGATATTGATCCATCATTAATAGCAATTTACTCCTCAGGCAGCCATAGGAAATGTCCCAAAATGGCACCGCATCATCTCGGGTCAAAAGTTGTACACTAGATAGGGAATGGGATGCAGATATATATAAATACACACTGTAGCATGACAACATGAACTAAATGACACTACATGACAGCTGCATTGAATGAATCTCATAGCTTTTCATAGTTCATATCATTACCATCCATTGTGTCTGTAATGTTTGGAGCAGTTGAACAGGGGATTAGAGTGAGTGCATTCTGACTCACCAACTCTCACCCTGCACCCCCCCCCCCCCGAAAAAATCTAATCAAAGTATTACCAGTTCTTCAAACTTGATAAAATAGATTACAACTTCTATCAAATGCAGGTGTTACGAGTTTGACAGATTGAGTTTATAGAGCTACAAAAAAAACACAGCAGTCATATGCTACTCTATGGTGTGTTTCCTAAAAATAATCACATAACCGACGCGTCACGATGATGGTTTCTACACATTCTTTTTTTATATATATATATTTTTTGGGGGTAATTTTACCCCTTTTTCTCCCCAATTTTGTGGTATCCAATTTTTGTAGTAGCTACTATCTTGTCTCATCGCTACAACTCCCGTACGGGCTCGGGAGAGACGAAGGTTGAAAGTCATGCGTCCTCCGATACACAACCAACCAAGCCGCACTGCTTCTTAACACAGCGCGCATCCAACCCGGAAGTCAGCCGCACCAATGTGTCGGAGGAAACACCGTGCACCTGGCAACCTTGGTCAGCATGCACTGCGCCCGGCCCGCCACAGGAGTCGCTGGTGGGTTTCTGCACATTTCTAGTCATTCTGTTGGATCCAGAATGTATGTAGTGTTTCATCCACTACTATAGATCAGTATGTAGTAGAGGTCGACCGATTAATCGGAATGGGCGATTAATTAGTTTTCATAACAATCGGTAATCGGCATTTTTGGACACCGATTGTGGCCAATGTATTTATTTATATATATTTTTTACCTTTATTAAACTAGGCAAGTCAGTTAAGAACACGTGGCGAGAGAGAGACAGAATCTGCTCCTTTACTAGCATTTTTCAAATCTGTCAATTCATGATTTAGAACTGTTATTTATTACACAGAGTTACATATTACATATTGCACAGAGTTACATATTACACAGAGTTACATATTACATATTACACAGAGTTACATATTACAGAGTTACATATTACACAGAGTTACATATTACACAGAGGTACATATTACATATTACACAGAGGTACATATTACACAGAGTTACATATTACACATAGTTACATATTACACAGTTACATATTACACAGTTACATATTACACAGAGGTACATATTACACAGAGTTACATATTACACAGTTACATATTACACAGTTACATATTACACAGAGGTACATATTACACAGAGTTACATATTACACAGAGTTACATATTACACATTTTATTTATTTATTTAACCTTTATTTAACCAGGCAAGTCAGTTAAGAACAAATTCTTATTTACAATGACGGCCTAGGAACAGTGGGTATTTCACTGAAAGAATAAACGTTTTGTTTTCAAATGATAGTTTCCGTATTTAACTATATTAATGACCTAAGGCTTGTATTTCTGTGTGTTATTATGTTATAATTAAGTCTATGATTTGATATTTGATAGAGCAGTCTGACTGAGCGATGGTAGGCAGCACCAGACTCGTAAGCATTCATTCAAACAGCACTTCTGTGTGTTTGCCAGCAGCTCTTCATTGTGCTTCAAGTATTGCACTGTTTATGACTTCAAGCCTATCAACTCCCGAGATTAGACTAGTGTAATCAATGTGAAATGGCTAGCTAGTTAGCGGTGTGCGCATTAATAGCGTTTCAATCGGTGACGGCACTCGCTCTGAGACCTTGAAGCAGTTGTTCCCCTTGCTCAGCAAGGGCCGCGGCTTTGTGGAGCTATGGGTAACGCTGCTTCAAGTGTGGCTGTTTTCGATGTGTTCCTGGTTCAAGCCCAGATAGGGGCGAGGAGAGGGACGGAAGCTATACTGTTACACAGGCAATACTAAAGTGCCTATAAGAACGTCCAATAGTCAAAGGTATATGAAATACAAATGGTATAGAGGGAAATAGTCCTATAATTCCTATAATAACTACAACCTAAAACTTCTTACCTGGGAATATTGAAGACTCCTCTTAAAAGGAACCACCAGCTTTCATATGTTCTCATGTTCTGAGCAAGGAACTTAAACGTTAGCTTTCTTACATAGCACATATTGCACTTTTACTTTCTTCTCCAACACTTTGTTTTTGCATTATTTAAACCAAATTGAACATGTTTCATTATATATTTGAGGCTAAATTGATTTTATTTATGTATTATATTAAGTAAAAATAAAAGTGTTAATTCAGTATTGTTGTAATTGTCATTATTACAAGTAAATAAATAAATAGGCAGAATAGTCGGTATTGGCTTTTTTTTGGTCCTCCAATAATCGGTATTGGTATCGGCGTTGAAAAATCATAATCGGTTGACCTCTAATCCAGACAGTGTTTATACTTTGTTATTCATCCTTGCATTATGTTAGATATGAAAATGAAAATGGATTAGTCCCAAAATGTACCATATTCCCTTATGGGCCCTGTCTGTTATTATCTGCTCTAATTTCCAAAGGCCCATCCCCGGGGTAATGCCAGATAATTAACAACTCAAGGTTATCTGTGTGTGTGTGTGTTTGTTTCAAGTTTTATTCTTTGTACATACAGGATACACACCTTCCAACCAAATGCTTACTTGCAAGTTTACAATGTAACAACAATAACAATGTATAGTCCAAAATAGACACATGTACTGGGGAAGGGGGATTGGGGGTCAAGTGTTTACATTTAGCAGTACTTAGCAGTGTGTGTGTGTGTGTGTGTGTGTGTGTGTGTGTGTGTGTGTGTGTGTGTGTGTGTGTTTGTGTGTGTGTGCAACCCTGTTAATCCGGATGACTGTGTGATCTTGCTCACCGTGGCTGATGTGAGTAAAACGTTTAACTTAATAACTTCACAAGGCCGCCGGGCCAGATGGAATACAGGCCGCGTTCTCAAGGCACACACAGACCAGCTGGCAAGTGTCTTCACGGAACAATCTCTCCTTGCCCTAATCCGTAATCCTAAAATATTTCAAACTGACCACCATTGTCCCTGTTACCAAGAACTCCAAGGTGAACTGCAAAAATGACTAGCGCCCTGTATGACTCACATCGGTAATTATGAAGTGCTTTGAAAGGCTGGCCATGGCTCATAACAACACCATCATGCCCAAGGACCAAATCTAATTCATATAACGCCCCAACAGATCCAAGTTTGATGCAATCTCAATCTCACCCCACACTGCCCTCTCTCACCTGGGCAAGAGGGGAAATAACTATGTAAGAATGCTGTTGATAAACTACAGATCAGAGTTCAAGACCATAGTCCTCTCCAAGTTTGGGACCCTGGCACTGAGGTCATCCCTCTGCAACTAGATCTTGGACTTCCTGACGGGCCAGGTGGTGAGGGTAGGCAGCAACACATCTGCCACGTTTACTCACAACACGGGTGTCCCTCAGGGGTGCTTTGTCACCTCCTGTATTTCCTGTTTACCTACGATTGCGTGACCATGCGCGAACCACTCCAACACCATCATAAAAATGACGACACGAAGGTGGTAGGCCTGATCACAGCCTACAATGAGGAAGTCAGAGACTTAGCAGTGTGGTTCCAGAACAACAACCTCTCCCTCAACGTCAGTATGACCAAGGGGTTGATCATGGACTACAGAGGAAAGAGGGGAGAGCCCACGCACCATCCACATCGATGAGGCTGTAGTGGAGCGGGTCGAGAGCTTCAAATCTCTTTTTGTCCGCATCACTAAAGACTTAAAAACTTCTTCACGGTCCTTTCTTCACAATTTTTGCCTGACTGACGTGCCCAAAGTTAACTGCCACTTATTTAGACCTAGAAGCCAGGATATGCATATAATTGGTATCATTGGATAGAAAACATTTTGGAGTTTGTAGAAATGTTTTAATAATATATGAGACTCTAAAAAAAATTATATGGTAGGAGCAAATTCAAGAAAAACCAACCTGAATATTTTTTTTGAGGTCCCAGGCTCTTATAATGGAAAGCTATGGGTGCTATGCAATTCTAGCTCCCAGATTGCAATTCCTATGGTTTCCACTAGATGTCAACAATCGTTGTTCAAGGTTTCAGGCTTGTTTCTTTCCAAAACAAGGAAGAATTTGGAGTTTTGGTACAAAGAGTCACAGTGTAAAATCAGTCTGTGGGCGAGGAAGAGGACGTACACTTGATCATTTTACTTTTCTGTTGAACTTCTTTTCTGTATGAAATATAATAGTTTATTAACATTTTAGGATACCTGAGGATTAAATAGAAAATGTAGTTTGACTTGTTTGAACAAAGTTTAGCGGTATCTTTTCAGATTCCTTTATCCGCATGTTGAACGAGTCGGTTATTGAAATCGATGGCGCCAACTAAACTGACTAAACCGCCATTCATGTTGTATCTGGGACCCTAGGGATTGCAAACAGAGAAAGATTTTCAAAAAAGTAGGTGATTATTTAATCGCTATTTGTGATTTTATGAAGCCTGTACAGGTTGAAAAATATGTTGATGTGGGGCGCCATCCCCAAACAATCGCATGGTATGCTTTCACTGTAAAGCCCATTGTAAATCAGACAATGCAGTTAGATTAACAAGAATTTAAGCTTTTAACCGATATAAGATACTTGTATGTTCATAAATGTTTAATATTACGATTATTTATTTGAATTGTGCGCCCTCCAATTTCACCGGATGTTGTCGACAGGTGTCCCGCTAGCAGTCCATACACACCTGCACAGGTGTGAAAAGAGCACGACAGCACCTCTTCCCCCTCAGGAGGCTGAAAAGATTTGGCCCTTGGATCCTCAAAAATGTATACAGCTGCACCATCGAGAGCATCTTGACTGGCTGCATCACTGACAAATGCACTGCCCTCGACCGCAAATCACTACAGAGGGTGGTGCAGACCAGTGTTGGTCAGTGAGGTTTAAGATGAGGGAGGACAATTTTTTTATTTATTATTTCTTACAGCATATTAGATGACTATCCTTCATATTCCATTCACCCAGCTCAATGTCACATCGATAGGTTTAGGCTACTACATGATACTTGAATTTTCTCTGTACCCAACAGGTCGAGAGAACAATTTGAGTAATGAAGGTGGCAGACAATGACACATTCAATACTGCCTTGCACACTAGCTGATCATTAGTGCAACACGTGCAAACGAACGTTTCCATTGGACAAATTAAGGTATGTTTATCCACGTTTCATTCCGTTTGCTTCCGTTGAATTAAATGTTTTTCAACAGAATCGCCAGAACGAATACACCTCTGATCACACGCAAACACAGTTCACTTTCATAGCAGCCACATACAAACACAGTTCACTTTCATAGCAGCCACATGCAAACAGCATGATCATTTTGTTCACTGTATAATTACTTCTCATATCTACACACTCTCTTCCTCTCACCTGTTCCCTTCGCTTGTGGACTTCAGTGCACAACACTTCATCTGACTGTGACTAGGCAAAAAAAATAACTTCCAAGCCAAACCTTCATATCATAACCGCTTACCGCTACGCACAGCCTACCTACATCGTTGTAGCTACCAGAACCAATGCGTTAGTAAATCCGCTACAATTAGGCAGTTGTGTACAGTCAACAAGCAGTTTAGCAGTGACACTGATGGGCCCTGGTGGCAAAGAAAGGAATTCAAACAAAAGTTTTTCTTGACATGGAAGAGTTCCAGTGTTGGATAGTGGGAAAGCCAGCTAGCTAACATAGTATCACTCTCTGTTTGAGCCCGGTGTTTGAGTAAGCTAAACTAGCCATTCACTAGCTAAGTGAAATTGAACAAAAAATACAACAAAATATAGCTAGTTCTCTCTTTTTCTTGCTTTTACTTTTTTAAAGAAATTAATTTGTTCTAAAATGTTGTGATTATCTCTCTTTGAGTCAACTATTCACCACATGTTATGCACTGCAGCGCTAGCTAGCTGTAGCGTATGCTTTCAGTACTAGATTCATTCTCTGATCCTTTGATTGGGTGGACAACATGTCAGTTTATGCTGCAAGAGCTCTGATTGGTTGGAAGACATCCTCCGGAAGCGGTCATAATTACTGTGTAATTATATGGAAGGGGTGAGAACAATAAAAAAGTATTGAAGTCAATGTACCCAGAGGAGGACAGAAGCTAGCTGTCCTCCGGCTACACCATGGTGCTACCCTACAGAGTGCTGTTGAGGCTACTGTAGACCTTAATTGCAAAACAGTGCATTTAATCAATTATTTGGTGACGTGAAAATATTTAGTATAGTTTTATCTAAAATTACATTTTACACTTTTAATGTTTCACTATTTTTATTTTTATGAAATTCACAGAGGAGGATGGTCCTCCCCTTCCTCCTCTGAGGAGCCTCCACTGGTGCAGATAGCCTACTACATCAATGGGGCCGAGCTCCCTGCCTCCGGGACTG
>NC_092155.1:76779266-76816766 GCF_045791955.1 Oncorhynchus clarkii lewisi
AAAAAATGCAGTTTTCTTTTTTTTTTTTTTTTTTTTTTGTTATTTCTTACATTAGTACCCCAGGTCATCTTAGGTTTCATCACATACAGTCGAGAAGATCTACTGAATATAAGATCAGCGTCAACTCACCATCAGTACGACCAAGAATACGCTTTTCGCGACGCGGATCCTGTGCTCTGCCTTACAAACAGGACAACGGAGTGGATCCCATGCAGCGACCCAAAAAAACGACTCCGAAAAAGAGGGAAACGAGGCGGTCTTCTGGTCAGACTCCGGAGACGGGCACATCGTGCACCATTCCCTAGCATTCTTCTTGCCAATGTCCAGTCTCTTGACAACAAGGTTGATGAAATCCGAGCAAGGGTAGCATTCCAGAGGGACATCAGAGACTGTAACGTTCTTTGCTTCACGGAAACGTGGCTTACTGGAGAGACGCTATCCGAAGCGGTGCAGCCAACAGGTTTCTCCACGCATCGCGCAGACAGGAAAAAACATCTTTCTGGTAAAAAGAGGGGCGGGGGCGTATGCCTTATGACTAACGTGACATGGTGTGATGAAAGAAACATACAGGAACTCAAATCCTTCTGTTCACCTGATTTAGAATTCCTCACAATCAAATGTAGACCGCATTATCTACCAAGAGAATTCTCTTCGATTATAATCACAGCCGTATATATCCCCCCCCAAGCAGACACATCGTTGGCTCTGAATGAACTTTATTTGACTCTTTGCAAACTGGAAACCATTTATTCGGAGGCTGCATTCATTGTAGCTGGGGATTTTAACAAGGCTAATCTGAAAACAAGACTCCTCAAATTTTATCAGCATATCGATTGCGCAACCAGGGGTGGAAAGACCTTGGATCATTGTTACTCTAACTTCCGCGACGCATATAAGGCCCTGCCCCGCCCCCCTTTCGGAAAAGCTGACCACGACTCCATTTTGTTGATCCCTGCCTACAGACAGAAACTAAAACAAGAGGCTCCCACGCTGAGGTCTGTCCAACGCTGGTCCGACCAAGCTGACTCCACACTCCAAGACTGCTTCCATCACGTGGACTGGGACATGTTTCGTATTGCGTCAGACAACAACATTGACGAATACGCTGATTCGGTGTGCGAGTTCATTAGAACGTGCGTTGAAGATGTCGTTCCCATAGCAACGATTAAAACATTCCCTAACCAGAAACCGTGGATTGATGGCAGCATTCGTGTGAAACTGAAAGCGCGAACCACTGCTTTTAATCAGGGCAAGGTGTCTGGTAACATGACCGAATACAAACAGTGCAGCTATTCCCTCCGCAAGGCTATCAAACAAGCTAAGCGTCAGTACAGAGACAAAGTAGAATCTCAATTCAACGGCTCAGACACAAGAGGCATGTGGCAGGGTCTACAGTCAATCACGGACTACAGGAAGAAATCCAGCCCAGTCACGGACCAGGATGTCCTGCTCCCAGGCAGACTAAATAACTTTTTTGCCCGCTTTGAGGACAATACAGTGCCACTGACACGGCCTGCAACGAAAACTTGCGGTCTCTCCTTCACTGCAGCCGAGGTGAGTAAGACATTTAAACGTGTTAACCCTCGCAAGGCTGCAGGCCCAGACGGCATCCCCAGCCGCGCCCTCAGAGCATGCGCAGACCAGCTGGCCGGTGTGTTTACGGACATATTCAATCAATCCCTATACCAGTCTGCTGTTCCCACATGCTTCAAGAGGGCCACCATTGTTCCTGTTCCCAAGAAAGCTAAGGTAACTGAGCTAAACGACTACCGCCCCGTAGCACTCACTTCCGTCATCATGAAGTGCTTTGAGAGACTAGTCAAGGACCATATCACCTCCACCCTACCTGACACCCTAGACCCACTCCAATTTGCTTACCGCCCAAATAGGTCCACAGACGATGCAATCTCAACCACACTGCACACTGCCCTAACCCATCTGGACAAGAGGAATACCTATGTGAGAATGCTGTTCATTGACTACAGCTCGGCATTCAACACCATAGTACCCTCCAAGCTCGTCATCAAGCTCGAGACCCTGGGTCTCGACCCCGCCCTGTGCAACTGGGTACTGGACTTCCTGACGGGCCGCCCCCAGGTGGTGAGGGTAGGCAACAACATCTCCTCCCCGCTGATCCTCAACACTGGGGCCCCACAAGGGTGCGTTCTGAGCCCTCTCCTGTACTCCCTGTTCACCCACGACTGCGTGGCCACGCACGCCTCCAACTCAATCATCAAGTTTGCGGACGACACAACAGTGGTAGGCTTGATTACCAACAACGACGAGACGGCCTACCGGGAGGAGGTGAGGGCCCTCGGAGTGTGGTGTCAGGAAAATAACCTCACACTCAACGTCAACAAAACTAAGGAGATGATTGTGGACTTCAGGAAACAGCAGAGGGAACACCCCCCTATCCACATCGATGGAACAGTAGTGGAGAGGGTAGCAAGTTTTAAGTTCCTCGGCATACACATCACAGACAAACTGAATTGGTCCACTCACACAGACAGCATTGTGAAGAAGGCGCAGCAGCGCCTCTTCAACCTCAGGAGGCTGAAGAAATTCGGCTTGTCACCAAAAGCACTCACAAACTTCTACAGATGCACAATCGAGAGCATCCTGGCGGGCTGTATCACCGCCTGGTACGGCAACTGCTCCGCCCTCAACCGTAAGGCTCTCCAGAGGGTAGTGAGGTCTGCACAACGCATCACCGGGGGCAAACTACCTGCCCTCCAGGACAACTACACCACCCGATGTCACAGGAAGGCCATAAAGATCATCAAGGACATCAACCACCCGAGCCACTGCCTGTTCACCCCGCTATCATCCAGAAGGCGAGGTCAGTACAGGTGCATCAAAGCTGGGACCGAGAGACTGAAAAACAGCTTCTATCTCAAGGCTATCAGACTGTTAAACAGCCACCACTAACATTGAGTGGCTGCTGCCAACACACTGACACTGACTCAACTCCAGCCACTTTAATAATGGGAATTGATGGGAAATGATGTAAATATATCACTAGCCACTTTAAACAATGCTACCTTATATAATGTTACTTACCCTACATTATTCATCTCATAGGCATACGTATATACTGTACTCTATATCATCGACTGTATCCTTATGTAATACATGTATCACTAGCCACTTTAACTATGCCACTTTGTTTACATACTCATCTCATATGTATATACTGTACTCGATACAATCTACTGTATCTGCCTATGCTGCTCTGTACCATCACTCATTCATATATCCTTATGTACATATTCTTTATCCCCTCACACTGTGTACAAGACAGTAGTTTTGGAATTGTTAGTTAGATTACTTGTTGGTTATTACTGCATTGTCGGAACTAGAAGCACAAGCATTTCGCTACACTCGCATTAACATCTGCTAACCATGTGTATGTGACAAATAAAATTTGATTTGATTTGATTTGATTTATCCCTAACATACACTCCCAACCACAAGGCCTCAGAGCACATTCATCCACCAACCCTTTGATTGGTGCGAATGCTTGCTGACATTTAGCTTGCATTCCAAATGGAACCCTATTCCCTACGTAGCGCACTACTGTTTCTGAAATGTCAAATTTTGAAGTTGTTGCAAAAATGTCAAATTTCAAAGTGTGTTCAAGATTACATTTTTTAGGTATTATCTAAAGAATTTTTAAGGTTAGGTTAAAGGTATTAACTCAGAAATCTTAAGGTTACACAGTGTCTTGAACTTGTCACCTTTGGAACCAGAGGCAGACGCTTAAGCCCATCTGCAATCCCTGTCCACAATACCCTCCCTGTCCACAATGCCCTCCCTGTCCACAATGCCATCCCTGTCCTCAATGCCCTCCCTGTCCACAATGCCCTCCCTGTCCACAATGCCCTCCCTGTCCACAATGCCATCCCTGTCCACAATGCCCTCCCTGTCCACAATGCCCTCCCTGTCCACAATGCCCTCCCTGTCCACAATGCCATCCCTGTCCACAATACCCTCCCTGTACACAATGCCTTCCCTGTCCACAATGCCCTCCCTGTCCACAATGCCCTCCCTGTCCACAATGCCCTCCCTGTCCACAATGCCCTCCCTGTCCACAATGCCCTCCCTGTCCACAATGCCATCCCTGTCCACAATACCCTCCCTGTACACAATGCCATCCCTGTCCACAATACCCTCCCTGTACACAATGCCCTCCCTGTCCACAATGCCCTCCCTGTCCACAATGCCCTAGAAAACATCCAAACCTACTTGAAGTTAACATCGCTCACTGTTGCCCCCTAGTGGTCGGTTTCCACGTCACCTACCAACGTCCTCAGACATGGATAGACGTCAAATACTGACTTGTATCACGGGTGATCTGGCTGCAATATTTAGAAGGTGTTCCTAATGTTTTGAATACTCAGAAAACAAACCATATACACACTCACTCACACACACTACACTGACTCTCCCACACAAATACTCAACACAAGGACCGACACAACAAAAAACAAACATACCATACATACACATGTACACTCATCATTTGTCGCTGCGAATCTGTCCTTTTTGTCGTGTACATATCTACCTCAAATACCTTACTATATATCCTGATGTCTAGTCACTTTACCCTGCCTTCATGTACATATCTACCTCAAATACCTTACTATATATCCTGATGTCTAGTCACTTTACCCTGCCTTCATGTACATATCTACCTCTAATACCTTATTATTATCTATCCTGATGTCTAGTCACGTTACCCTGCCTTCATGTACATATCTACCTCAAATACCTTACTATATATCCTGATGTCTAGTCACTTTACCCTGCCTTCATGTACATATCTACCTCAAATAACTTATTATTATCTACCCTGATGTCTAGTCACTTTACCCTGCCTTCATGTACATATCTACCTCTAATACCTTATTATTATCTACCCTGATGCCTAGTCACTTAACCCTGTCTTCATGTACATATCTACCTCAAATAACTTATTATTATCTACCCTGATGTCTAGTCACTTTACCCTGCCTTCATGTACATATCTACCTCTAATACCTTATTATTATCTACCCTGATGCCTAGTCACTTTACCCTGCCTTCATGTACATATCTACCTCAAATACCTTATTATTATCTACCCTGATGCCTAGTCACTTTACCCTGCCTTCATGTACATATCTACCTCTAATACCTTATTATTATCTACCCTGATGCCTAGTCACTTTACCCTGCCTTCATGTACATATCTACCTCTAATACCTTATTATTATCTATCCTGATGTCTAGTCACTTTACCCTGCCTTCATGTACATATCTACCTCAAATACCTTATTATGGTCTATACTGATGCCTAGTCACTTTACCCTGGCTTCATGTACATATCTACCTCACCGTATTATTATCTATCTTGATGCCTAGTCACTTTACCCTGCCTTCATGTACATATCTACCTCAAATACCTTATTATTATCTATCCTGATGTCAAGTCACTTTACCCTGGCTTCATGTACATATCTACCTCACCGTATTATTATCTATCTTGATGCCTAGTCACTTTACCCTGCCTTCATGTACATATCTACCTCAAACACCTTATTATTATCTATCCTGATGTCTAGTCACTTTACCCTGGCTTCATGTACATATCTACCTCACCGTATTATTATCTATCTTGATGTCTAGTCACTTTACCCTGCCTTCATGTAAATATCTACCTCACCGTATTATTATCTATCTTGATGCCTAGTCAGTTTACCCTGCCTTCATGTACATATCTACCTCAAATACCTTATTATTATCTACCCTGATGCCTAGTCACTTTACCCTGCCTTCATGTACATATCTACCTCACCTTATTATTATCTTTCCTGATGCCTAGTCACTTTACCCTGGCTTCATGTACATATCTACCCCCAAATACCTTATTATTATCTATCCTGATGCCTAGTCACTTTACCCTGCCTTCATGTACATATCTACCCCCAAATACCTTATTATTATCTATCTTGATGCCTAGTCACTTTACCCTGCCTTCATGTACATATCTACCTCAAATACCTTATTATTATCTACCCTGATGCCTAGTCACTTTACCCTGCCTTCATGTACATATCTACCCCCAAATACCTTATCTATCCTGATGTCTAGTCACTTTACCCTGGCTTCATGTACATATCTACCCCCAAATACCTTACTATTATCGATCCTGATATCTAGTCACTTTACCTTCATGTACATATCTACCTCACCTTATTATTATCTATCTTGATGCCTAGTCACTTTACCCTGCCTTCATGTAAATATCTACCCCCAAATACCTTACTAATATCGATCCTGATATCTAGTCACTTTACCTTCATGTACATATCTACCTCACCTTATTATTATCTATCTTGATGCCTAGTCACTTTACCCTGCCTTCATGTACATATCTACCCCCAAATACCTTATTATTATCTATCTTGATGCCTAGTCACTTAACCCTGCCTTCATGTAAATATCTACCCCCAAATACCTTACTAATATCGATCCTGATATCTAGTCACTTTACCCTGCCTTCATGTACATATATACCTCAAATACCTTATTATTATCTATCCTGATTTCTAGTCACTTTACCCTGCCTTCATGTACATATCTACCTCAAATACCTTACTATTATCTACCCTGATGCCTAGTCACTTTACCCTGCCTTCATGTACATATCTACCTCTAATACCTTATTATTATCTACCCTGATGCCTAGTCACTTTACCCTGCCTTCATGTACATATCTACCTCAAATACCTTATTATTATCTACCCTGATGCCTAGTCACTTTACCCTGCCTTCATGTACATATCTACCTCTAATACCTTATTATTATCTACCCTGATGCCTAGTCACTTTACCCTGCCTTCATGTACATATCTACCTCAAATACCTTATTATTATCTACCCTGATGCCTAGTCACTTTACCCTGCCTTCATGTACATATCTACCTCTAATACCTTATTATTATCTACCCTGATGGCTAGTCAATTGACCCTGCCTTCATGTACATATCTACCTCTAATACCTTATTATTATCTACCCTGATGCCTAGTCACTTAACCCTGCCTTCATGTACATATCTACCTCAAATACCTTATTATTATCTATCCTGATGCCTAGTCACTTTACCTTCATGTACATAACTACCTCAAATACCTTATTATGATCTATCCTGATGCCTAGTAACTTTACCCTGCCTTCATGTACATATCTACCTCAAATACCTTATTATTATCTATCCTGATGCCTAGTCACTTTACCTTCATGTACATATCTACCTCAAATACCTTATTATTATCTATCCTGATGTCAAGTCACTTTACCCTGCCTTCATGTACATATCTACCTCAAATACCTTATTATGGTCTATCCTGATGCCTAGTAACTTAACCCTGCCTTCATGTACATATCTACCTCAAATACCTTATTATTATCTATCCTGATGCCTAGTCACTTTACCTTCATGTACATATCTACCTCAAATACCTTATTATTATCTATCCTGTTGCCTAGTCACTTTACCCTGCCTTCATGTACATATCTACCTCAAATACCTTATTATTATCTATCCTGATGTCTAGTCACTTTACCCTGGCTTCATGTACATATCTACCTCACCGTATTATTATCTATCTTGATGCCTAGTCACTTTACCCTGCCTTCATGTACATATCTACCTCAAACACCTTACTATTATCTATCCTGATGCCTAGTCACTTTACCTTCATGTACATATCTACCTCAAATACATATTATGATCTATCCTGATGTCTAGTAACTTTACCCTGCCTTCATGTACATATCTACCTCAAATACCTTATTATGGTCTATCCTGATGCCTAGTAACTTAACCCTGCCTTCATGTAAATATCTACCTCAAATACCTTATTATTATCTATCCTGATGCCTAGTCACTTTACCTTCATGTACATATCTACCTCAAATACCTTATTATTATCTATCCTGATGCCTAGTCACTTTACCCTGCCTTCATGTACATATCTACCTCAAATACCTTATTATTATCTATCCTGATGTCTAGTCACTTTACCCTGGCTTCATGTACATATCTTCCTCACCGTATTATTATCTATCTTGATGCCTAGTCACTTGACCCTGCCTTCATGTACATATCTACCTCAAATACCTTATTATTATCTATCCTGATGTCTAGTCACTTTACCCTGGCTTCATGTACATATCTACCTCACCGTATTATTATCTATCTTGATGCCTAGTCACTTTACCCTGCCTTCATGTACATATCTACCTCAAACACCTTACTATTATCTATCCTGATGCCTAGTCACTTTACCTTCATGTACATATCTACCTCAAATACATATTATGATCTATCCTGATGCCTAGTAACTTTACCCTGCCTTCATGTACATATCTACCTCAAATACCTTATTATGGTCTATCCTGATGCCTAGTAACTTAACCCTGCCTTCATGTAAATATCTACCTCAAATACCTTATTATTATCTATCCTGATGCCTAGTCACTTTACCTTCATGTACATATCTACCTCAAATACCTTATTATTATCTATCCTGATGCCTAGTCACTTTACCCTGCCTTCATGTACATATCTACCTCAAATACCTTATTATTATCTATCCTGATGTCTAGTCACTTTACCCTGGCTTCATGTACATATCTTCCTCACCGTATTATTATCTATCTTGATGCCTAGTCACTTGACCCTGCCTTCATGTACATATCTACCTCAAACACCTTATTAATATCTATCCTGATGTCTAGTCACTTTACCCTGGCTTCATGTACATATCTTCCTCACCGTATTATTATCTATCTTGATGTCTAGTCACTTTACCCTGCCTTCATGTAAATATCTACCTCACCGTATTATTATCTATCTTGATGCCTAGTCAGTTTACCCTGCCTTCATGTACATATCTACCTCAAATACCTTATTATTATCTACCCTGATGCCTAGTCACTTTACCCTGCCTTCATGTACATATCTACCTCAAATACCTTATTATTATCTACCCTGATGTCTAGTCACTTTACCCTGCCTTCATGTACATATCTACCTCAAATACCTTATTATTATCTATCCTGATGCCTAGTCACTTAACCCTGCCTTCATGTACATATCTACCCCCAAATACCTTATTATTATCTATCCTGATGTATAGTCACTTTACCCTGGCTTCATGTACATATCTACCCCCAAATACCTTACTATTATCTATCCTGATGCCTAGTCACTTTACCCTGCCTTCATGTTATTATCTACCTCAAATACCTTATTATTATCTATCCTGATGTCTAGTCACTTTACCCTGGCTTCATGTACATATCTACCTCACCGTATTATTATCTATCTTGATGCCTAGTCACTTTACCCTGCCTTCATGTACATATCTACCTCAAACACCTTATTATTATCTATCCTGATGTCTAGTCACTTTACCCTGGCTTCATGTACATATCTTCCTCACCGTATTATTATCTATCTTGATGTCTAGTCACTTTACCCTGCCTTCATGTAAATATCTACCTCACCGTATTATTATCTATCTTGATGCCTAGTCAGTTTACCCTGCCTTCATGTACATATCTACCTCAAATACCTTATTATTATCTACCCTGATGCCTAGACACTTTACCCTGCCTTCATGTACATATCTACCTCAAATACCTTATTATTATCTATCCTGATGCCTAGTCACTTTACCCTGCCTTCATGTACATATCTACCTCAAATACCTTATTATTATCTATCCTGATGCCTAGTCACTTTACCCTGCCTTCATGTACATATCTACCTCAAATACCTTATTATTATCTATCCTGATGCCTAGTCACTTAACCCTGCCTTCATGTACATATCTACCTCAAATACCTTACTATTATCTATCCTGATGTCTAGTCACTTTACCCTGCCTTCATGTAAATATCTACCTCAAATACCTTACTATTATCTATCCTGATGTCTAGTCACTTTACCCTGCCTTCATGTAAATATCTACCCCCAAATACCTTATTATTATCTATCCTGATGCCTAGTCACTTAACCCTGCCTTCATGTACATATCTACCTCAAATACCTTACTATTATCTATCCTGATGCCTAGTCACTTAACCCTGCCTTCATGTACATATCTACCTCAAATACCTTACTATTATCTATCCTGATGCCTAGTCACTTAACCCTGCCTTCATGTACATATCTACCTCAAATACCTTACTATTATCTATCCTGATGTCTAGTCACTTTACCCTGCCTTCATGTAAATATCTACCTCAAATACCTTACTATTATCTATCCTGATGTCTAGTCACTTTACCCTGCCTTCATGTAAATATCTACCCCCAAATACCTTATTATTATCTATCCTGATGCCTAGTCACTTTACCCTGGCTTCATGTACATATCTACCCCCAAATACCTTACTATTATCTATCCTGATGTCTAGTCACTTTACCCTGCCTTCATGTAAATATCTAACTCACCGTATTATTATCTATCTTGATGTCTAGTCACTTTACCCTGCCTTCATGTACATATCTACCTCAAATACCTTATTATTATCTATCCTGATGCCTAGTCACTTTACCCTGCCTTCATGTACATATCTACCTCAAATACCTTATTATTATCTATCCTGATGTCTAGTCACTTTACCCTGCCTTCATGTACATATCTACCTCAAATACCTTACTATTATCTATCCTGATGCCTAGTCACTTTACCCTGCCTTCATGTACATATCTACCTCAAATACCTTATTATTATCTATCCTGATGTCTAGTCACTTTACCCTGGCTTCATGTACATATCTACCCCCAAATACCTTACTATTATCTATCCTGATGTCTAGTCACTTTACCTTCATGTACATAACTACCTCAAATACCTTACTATTATCTACCCTGATGCCTATTCACTTTACCCTGCCTTCATGTACATATCTACCTCAAATACCTTATTATTATCTACCCTGATGCCCAGTCACTTTACCCTGCCTTCATGTACATATCTACCTCTAATACCTTATTATTATCTACCCTGATGCCTAGTCACTTTACCCTGCCTTCATGTACATATCTACCTCTAATACCTTATTATTATCTACCCTGATGCCTAGTCACTTTACCCTGCCTTCATGTAAATATCTACCTCTAATACCTTATTATTATCTATCCTGATGCCTAGTCACTTAACCCTGCCTTCATGTACATATCTACCTCTAATACCTTATTATTATCTACCCTGATGCCAAGTCACTTTACCTTCATGTACATATCTACCTCAAATACCTTATTATGATCTATCCTGATGCCTAGTAACTTTACCCTGCCTTCATGTAAATATCTACCTCAAATACCTTATTATTATCTATCCTGATGCCTAGTCACTTTACCTTCATGTACATATCTACCTCAAATACCTTATTATTATCTATCCTGATGCCTAGTCACTTTACCCTGCCTTCATGTACATATCTACCTCAAATACCTTATTATTATCTATCCTGATGTCTAGTCACTTTACCCTGGCTTCATGTACATATCTACCTCAAATACCTTATTATTATCTATCCTGATGCCTAGTCACTTTACCCTGCCTTCATGTACATATCTACCTCAAATACCTTATTATTATCTATCCTGATGTCTAGTCACTTTACCCTGCCTTCATGTACATATCTACCCCCAAATACCTTACTATTATCTATCCTGATGTCTAGTCACTTAAACCTGCCTTCATGTACATATCTACCCCCAAATACCTTATTATTATCTATCCTGATGTCTAGTCACGTTACCCTGCCTTCATGTACATATCTACCCCCAAATACCTTATTATTATCTATCCTGATGTCTAGTCACGTTACCCTGCCTTCATGTACATATCTACCTCAAATACCTTATTATTATCTATCCTGATGTCTAGTCACTTTACCCTGCCTTCATGTACATATCTACCCCAAATACCTTATTATTATCTACCCTGATGCCTAGTCACTTTACCCTGCCTTCATGTACATATCTACCTCTAATACCTTATTATTATCTACCCTGATGCCTAGTCACTTTACCCTGCCTTCATGTACATATCTACCTCAAATACCTTATTATTATCTACCCTGATGCCTAGTCACTTTACCCTGCCTTCATGTACATATCTACCTCTAATACCTTATTATTTTCTACCCTGATGCCTAGTCACTTTACCCTGCCTTCATGTACATATCTACCTCTAATACCTTATTATTATCTATCCTGATGCCTAGTCACTTAACCCTGCCTTCATGTACATATCTACCTCTAATACCTTATTATTATCTACCCTGATGCCTAGTCACTTTACCCTGCCTTCATGTACATATCTACCTCAAATACCTTATTATTATCTATCCTGATGTCTAGTCACTTTACCCTGCCTTCATGTACATATCTACCTCAAATACCTTATTATTATCTATCCTGATGCCTAGTCACTTTACCTTCATGTACATATCTACCTCAAATACCTTATTATGATCTATCCTGATGCCTTGTAACTTTACCCTGCCTTCATGTACATATCTACCTCAAATACCTTATTATTATCTATCCTGATGTCTAGTCACTTTACCCTGCCTTCATGTACATATCTACCTCAAAAACCTTATTATGGTCTATCCTGATGCCTAGTAACTTAACCCTGCCTTCATGTAAATATCTACCTCAAATACCTTATTATTATCTATCCTGATGCCTAGTCACTTTACCTTCATGTACATATCTACCTCAACTACCTTATTATTATCTATCCTGATGCCTAGTCACTTTACCCTGCCTTCATGTACATATCTACCTCAAATACCTTATTATTATCTATCCTGATGTCTAGTCACTTTACCCTGGCTTCATGTACATATCTACCTCACCGTATTATTATCTATCTTGATGCCTAGTCACTTTACCCTGCCTTCATGTACATATCTACCTCAAACACCTTATTATTATCTATCCTGATGTCTAGTCACTTTACCCTGGCTTCATCTACATATCTACCTCACCGTATTATTATCTATCTTGATGCCTAGTCAGTTTACCCTGCCTTCATGTACATATCTACCTCAAATACCTTATTATTATCTACCCTGATGCCTAGTCACTTTACCCTGCCTTCGTGTACTTATCTACCTCACCTTATTATTATCTATCCTGATGCCTAGTCACTTTACCCTGGCTTCATGTACATATCTACCCCCAAATACCTTATTATTATCTACCCTGATGTCTAGTCACTTAACCCTGCCTTCATGTACATATCTACCCCCAAATACCTTATTATTATCTATCTTGATGCCTAGTCACTTAACCCTGCCTTCATGTAAATATCTACCTCACCGTATTATTATCTACCCTGATGTCTAGTCACTTAACCCTGCCTTCATGTACATATCTACCCCCAAATACCTTATTATTATCTATCTTGATGCCTAGTCACTTAACCCTGCCTTCATGTAAATATCTACCCCCAAATACCTTATTAATATCTATCCTGATGTCTAGTCACTTTACCCTGCCTTCATGTACATATCTACCTCAAATACCTTATTATTATCTATCCTGATGCCTAGTCACTTTACCCTGCCTTCATGTACATATCTACCTCAAATACCTTATTATTATCTATCCTGATGTCTAGTCACTTTACCCTGGCTTCATGTACATATCTACCTCAAATACCTTATTATTATCTATCCTGATGCCTAGTCACTTTACCTTCATGTACATATCTACCTCAAATACCTTATTATTATCTATCCTGATGTCTAGTCACGTTACCCTGCCTTCATGTACATATCTACCTCAAATACCTTATTATTATCTATCCTGATGTCTAGTCACTTTACCCTGGCTTCATGTACATATCTACCCCCAAATACCTTACTATTATCTATCCTGATGTCTAGTCACTTTACCTTCATGTACATATCTACCTCAAATACCTTACTATTATCTACCCTGATGCCTAGTCACTTTACCCTGCCTTCATGTACATATCTACCTCTAATACCTTATTATTATCTACCCTGATGCCTAGTCACTTTACCCTGCCTTCATGTACATATCTACCTCAAATACCTTATTATTATCTACCCTGATGCCTAGTCACTTTACCCTGCCTTCATGTACATATCTACCTCTAATACCTTATTATTTTCTACCCTGATGCCTAGTCACTTTACCCTGCCTTCATGTACATATCTACCTCTAATACCTTATTATTATCTATCCTGATGCCTAGTCACTTAACCCTGCCTTCATGTACATATCTACCTCTAATACCTTATTATTATCTACCCTGATGCCTAGTCACTTTACCCTGCCTTCATGTACATATCTACCTCAAATACCTTATTATTATCTATCCTGATGTCTAGTCACTTTACCCTGCCTTCATGTACATATCTACCTCAAATACCTTATTATGGTCTATCCTGATGCCTAGTAACTTAACCCTGCCTTCATGTAAATATCTACCTCAAATACCTTATTATTATCTATCCTGATGCCTAGTCACTTTACCTTCATGTACATATCTACCTCAACTACCTTATTATTATCTATCCTGATGCCTAGTCACTTTACCCTGCCTTCATGTACATATCTACCTCAAATACCTTATTATTATCTATCCTGATGTCTAGTCACTTTACCCTGGCTTCATGTACATATCTACCTCACCGTATTATTACCTATCTTGATGCCTAGTCACTTTACCCTGCCTTCATGTACATATCTACCTCAAACACCTAATTATTATCTATCCTGATGTCTAGTCACTTTACCCTGGCTTCATCTACATATCTACCTCACCGTATTATTATCTATCTTGATGTCTAGTCACTTTACCCTGCCTTCATGTAAATATCTACCTCACCGTATTATTATCTATCTTGATGCCTAGTCACTTTACCCTCCCTTCATGTACATATCTACCTCAAATACCTTATTATTATCTACCCTGATGCCTAGTCACTTTACCCTGCCTTCATGTACATATCTACCTCACCTTATTATTATCTATCCTGATGCCTAGTCACTTTACCCTGGCTTCATGTACATATCTACCCCCAAATACCTTATTATTATCTATCTTGATGCCTAGTCACTTAACCCTGCCTTCATGTAAATATCTACCTCACCGTATTATTATCTATCTTGATGCCTAGTCACTTTACCCTGCCTTCATGTACATATCTACCCCCAAATACCTTATTATTATCTATCCTGATGCCTAGTCACTTAACCTTGCCTTCATGTAAATATCTACCCCCAAATACCTTACTAATATCTATCCTGATGTCTAGTCACTTTACCCTGCCTTCATGTACATATCTACCTCAAATACCTTATTATTATCTATCCTGATGCCTAGTCACTTTACCCTGCCTTCATGTACATATCTACCTCAAATACCTTATTATTATCTATCCTGATGCCTAGTCACTTTACCTTCATGTACATATCTACCTCAAATACATTATTATTATCTATCCTGATGCCTAGTCACTTTACCCTGGCTTCATGTACATATCTACCTCACCGTATTATTATCTATCTTGATGCCTAGTCAGTTTACTCTGCCTTCATGTAAATATCTACCCCCAAATACCTTATTATTATCTATCTTGATGCCTAGTCACTTTACCCTGCCTTCATGTACATATCTACCTCAAATACCTTATTATTATCTATCCTGATGCCTAGTCACTTTACCCTGCCTTCATGTACATATCTACCTCAAATACCTTATTATTATCTATCCTGATGTCTAGTCACTTTACCCTGGCTTCATGTACATATCTACCTCAAATACCTTATTATTATCTATCCTGATGCCTAGTCACTTTACCTTCATGTACATATCTACCTCAAATACCTTATTATTATCTATCCTGATGTCTAGTCACGTTACCCTGCCTTCATGTACATATCTACCTCAAATACCTTATTATTATCTATCCTGATGTCTAGTCACTTTACCCTGGCTTCATGTACATATCTACCCCCAAATACCTTACTATTATCTATCCTGATGTCTAGTCACTTTACCTTCATGTACATATCTACCTCAAATACCTTACTATTATCTACCCTGATGCCTAGTCACTTTACCCTGCCTTCATGTACATATCTACCTCTAATACCTTATTATTATCTACCCTGATGCCTAGTCACTTTACCCTGCCTTCATGTACATATCTACCTCAAATACCTTATTATTATCTACCCTGATGCCTAGTCACTTTACCCTGCCTTCATGTACATATCTACCTCTAATACCTTATTATTTTCTACCCTGATGCCTAGTCACTTTACCCTGCCTTCATGTACATATCTACCTCTAATACCTTATTATTATCTATCCTGATGCCTAGTCACTTAACCCTGCCTTCATGTACATATCTACCTCTAATACCTTATTATTATCTACCCTGATGCCTAGTCACTTTACCCTGCCTTCATGTACATATCTACCTCAAATACCTTATTATTATCTATCCTGATGTCTAGTCACTTTACCCTGCCTTCATGTACATATCTACCTCAAATACCTTATTATGGTCTATCCTGATGCCTAGTAACTTAACCCTGCCTTCATGTAAATATCTACCTCAAATACCTTATTATTATCTATCCTGATGCCTAGTCACTTTACCTTCATGTACATATCTACCTCAACTACCTTATTATTATCTATCCTGATGCCTAGTCACTTTACCCTGCCTTCATGTACATATCTACCTCAAATACCTTATTATTATCTATCCTGATGTCTAGTCACTTTACCCTGGCTTCATGTACATATCTACCTCACCGTATTATTACCTATCTTGATGCCTAGTCACTTTACCCTGCCTTCATGTACATATCTACCTCAAACACCTAATTATTATCTATCCTGATGTCTAGTCACTTTACCCTGGCTTCATCTACATATCTACCTCACCGTATTATTATCTATCTTGATGTCTAGTCACTTTACCCTGCCTTCATGTAAATATCTACCTCACCGTATTATTATCTATCTTGATGCCTAGTCACTTTACCCTCCCTTCATGTACATATCTACCTCAAATACCTTATTATTATCTACCCTGATGCCTAGTCACTTTACCCTGCCTTCATGTACATATCTACCTCACCTTATTATTATCTATCCTGATGCCTAGTCACTTTACCCTGGCTTCATGTACATATCTACCCCCAAATACCTTATTATTATCTATCTTGATGCCTAGTCACTTAACCCTGCCTTCATGTAAATATCTACCTCACCGTATTATTATCTATCTTGATGCCTAGTCACTTTACCCTGCCTTCATGTACATATCTACCCCCAAATACCTTATTATTATCTATCCTGATGCCTAGTCACTTAACCTTGCCTTCATGTAAATATCTACCCCCAAATACCTTACTAATATCTATCCTGATGTCTAGTCACTTTACCCTGCCTTCATGTACATATCTACCTCAAATACCTTATTATTATCTATCCTGATGCCTAGTCACTTTACCCTGCCTTCATGTACATATCTACCTCAAATACCTTATTATTATCTATCCTGATGCCTAGTCACTTTACCTTCATGTACATATCTACCTCAAATACATTATTATTATCTATCCTGATGCCTAGTCACTTTACCCTGGCTTCATGTACATATCTACCTCACCGTATTATTATCTATCTTGATGCCTAGTCAGTTTACTCTGCCTTCATGTAAATATCTACCCCCAAATACCTTATTATTATCTATCTTGATGCCTAGTCACTTTACCCTGCCTTCATGTACATATCTACCTCAAATACCTTATTATTATCTATCCTGATGTCTAGTCACTTTACCCTGCCTTCATGTACATATCTACCTCAAATACCTTATTATTATCTACCTTGATGCCTAGTCACTTTACCCTGCCTTCATGTACATATCTACCTCAAATACCTTATTATTATCTATCTTGATGCCTGTTCACTTTACCCTGCCTTCATGTACATATCTACCCCCAAATACCTTATTATTATCTATCTTGATGCCTAGTCACTTAACCCTGCCTTCATGTACATATCTACCTCAAATACCTTTTTATTATCTATCCTGATGCCTAGTCACTTAACCCTGCCTTCATGTAAATATCTACCTCACCGTATTATTATCTATCTTGATGCCTAGTCACTTTACCCTGCCTTCATGTACATATCTACCCCCAAATACCTTATTATTATCTATCTTGATGCCTAGTCACTTAACCCTGCCTTCATGTAAATATCTACCCCCAAATACCTTACTAATATCTATACTGATGTCTAGTCACTTTACCCTGCCTTCATGTACATATCTACCTCAAATACCTTATTATTATCTATCCTGATGTCTAGTCACGTTACCCTGCCTTCATGTACATATCTACCCCCAAATACCTTACTATTATCTATCCTGATGTCTAGTCACTTTACCCTGCCTTCATGTACATATCTACCTCAAATACCTTATTATTATCTATCCTGATGTCTAGTCACTTTACCTTCATGTACATATCTACCTCAAATACCTTACTATTATCTATCCTGATGTCTAGTCACTTTACCCTGCCTTCATGTACATATCTACCTCAAATACCTTATTATTATCTATCCTGATGCCTAGTCACTTTGCCTTCATGTAAATATCTACCTCAAATACCTCGTACCGCTGCGCATTGATCAGGTACTGGTACCCCCTGTATATTCTGTAGCTCCGTTCTGTGAACTATATTACTCTTGTGTTAGCATTTAAACTCTGCATTGTTGGGAAGGACTCGTAAGCAAGCATTTCAAAGTAAAGTCTACACCAGATGTATTCAGGGCATGTGACAATTACATTTTGATTATTTGTTTTTAATCTGTTAATCTATTATTCAATGCATTTCCATGAGCTAACAGCATTAAGGCCTAATGCAATGTTTCGTCAATTATATATTTTATCTATATATATATATATATATATATATTTTATACCTAAAGGTGTCCTAAAATTCTAAATCAAATAGCTAAATGATCCTTGTTATGAGCATCTTAAAACAATTCCATGCGTCAGCTTAGTATGATTTTTATACTGTAACTGATTAAAACCATTCCATTTGTCAGCTTAGTATGATTTTTATACATTACCTGATTAAAACAATTCCATACGTCAGCTTAGTATGATTTTTATACAGTACCTGATTAAAACAATTCCATACGTCAGCTTAGTATGATTTTTATACAGTACCTGATTAAAACAATTCCATACGTCAGCTTAGTATGATTTTTATACAGTAACTGAACCTTTTTTTGATCATCTCTTTCCGGTTGACATGAATATAGTAGATCATCCCCCTCATGCTACTACCGGGGTGTCATCTACATGGAGCGCTTGAGAAGCTAGATGTGGTTTATTATTCTGTCATCGGTGCCCTTTACAAGACTCATCATTGCACTATACTCATCTGTTAACTGTCATTTATTACAAACTAAGAGCAAAATCCATTGCTCCCTGCGCACTTGCAAAAGTGAGTGTAGGGGCGGCAGGTAACCTAGTGGTTAGAGTGTAGGGACGGCAGGTAACCTAGTGGTTAGAGTGTAGGGACGGCAGGTAACCTAGTGGTTAGAGTGTAGGGACGGAAGTTAACCTAGTGGTTAGAGTGTAGGGACGGCAGGTAGCCTAGTGGTTAGAGTGTAGGGGCGCCAGGTAGCCTAGTGGTTAGAGTGTAGGGGCAGCAGATAGCCTAGTGGTTAGAGTGTAGGGGCAGCAGGTAGCCTAGTGGTTAGAGTGTAGGGGCAGCAGGTAGCCTAGTGGTTTTTGGCCAGTAACCGGAAGTTGCTGGATCAAATCCCTGAGCTGACAAGATGAAAATCTGTCTTTCTGTCCCTGAACAAGGCAGTTGACCCACTGTTCCTCGGTACGCTGTCATTGTAAATAAAAATTTGTTCTTAACTGACTTGCTTGGTTAAAAAATAGAAATCCACCACAAATTGGCAACAAGAATGGGATGGCTAACTCCGTCTGCTGATTGCTCCTGGGGAAACTGAATGCAGGGGGGCTACAGAAGACCTGGCTCAGATACAAGAACATAGTCCTGATTAAAGTGTTCTAGGATAAGATCCTGAGGTACTATAGAGATACCAGGACAGAGTCCTGATTAAAGTGTTCTAGGATAAGATCCTGAGGTACTATAGACATGTTTTTTTAGGAGTAGGCACAATGATATAAAAGAAAAATCAAAAGTACAACAACATTTTGATGTTAGCATTCTATCAACGGAAAAGCAAAACCGATAAAACCCAAATTCGTTTTATCAAATAGCATTTTTTTGCAGAAATGCCTTCTAGACCATGTGAACTTTCATGCGACTTAATATCAGACTTGTACAGTGCCTTGCAAATGTATTCATCCCCCTTGGTGTTGTTCCTGTTTTGTTGCTTTTCAACACGTCATTTAAATTGAAGGAGCTGCAAAGAGTATGTTTCCGTAGGACCACTTTAAGCTGGGCTTTACGGAAGAGTGGCCAGAAAAAAAAAACGTTGCTTAAATATCTTAAAGAACAAAAAAAGTAAACACGCTTGGTGTTCGCAAAAAGGCATGTGGGAGATTCCCCAAACGTATGGAAGACGGTACGCTGTCTGGTCAGATGAGACAACAAATGTAATTTGTTGGCCATCAAGAAAAATCCTATGTCTGGTGCAAACTCAACACCTCTCATCACTCCGAGAACACCATCCCCACAGTGAAGCATGGTTGTGGCAGCATCATGCTGTGGAGATGTTTTTCATCGGCAGGGACTGGGAAACTGGTCAGAATTGAAGGAATCATGGATGGCGCTAAATATAGGGAATCTTGAGAGAAACCTGTTTCAGTCTTCCAGAGATTTGAGACTGGGACGGAGGTTAACCTTGCAGCAGAACAATGACCCTAAGCATACTGCTAAAGCAACACTTGAGTGGTTTAAGGGGAAACATTTAAATGTCTTGGAATGGCCTAGTCAAAGCCCAGACCTCAATCCAATTTAGAATCTGTGGTATGACTTAAAGATTGCTGTACACCAGCAGAACCCATCCAACTTGAAGGAGCTGGAGTAGTTTTGCCTTGAAGAATGGGCAAAAATCCCAGTAGCTAGATGTGCCAAGCTTATAGAGACATACCTCAAGAGACTTGCAGCTGTAATTGCTGCAAAAGGTGGCTCTACAAAATATTGACTTTGGGGGGGTGAATACTTAAGCACTCTCAAGTTTTCAGTTTTTTTTGTCTTATTTCTTGTTTGTTTCACAATAAGACCTATTTTGCATCTTCAAAGTGGTAGGCAAGTTGTGTAAATCAAATGAATCAAACCCCCCAAAAATCTGTTTTATTTCCAGGTTGTAAGGCAACAAAATAGGAAAAAATGCCAAGGGGGGTGAATATTGTCGCGAGCCACTGTTGTCCCGCCCTGACCTTAGAGCTTGTTATGTCTCTATTTTGGTTTGGTCACGGTGTGATTTGGGTGGGCATTCTATGTTCCTTTTTCTATGTTTTGGCCGGGTATGGATCTCAATCAGGGACAGCTGTCTATCCTTGTCTCTGAATGGGAACCGTACTTCGGTAGCTTTTTCTCACAGGGTTTTCGTGTGTAGTTAATTTCTGTTTAGTGTTTTCACCTTTACTGTTTCGGGTTATTCTCTTGTTTACTTCTGTTAAAGTCAGTTTGAATAAAACAAGGACGAACACTTACCTCCCTGCGCTTTGGTCTGATGGTTGTTCTTCTTCAGACGACGAATACCGTTACCACTGTGCCTGTTTTGTTTTTCTAACTGGTAAATCAGGAGCGTTCAAAGGAAGTGGTTTCCTTCTATGGTGACTATTTTTCTCTCCCATGTCCTTATGACATTCTCATATATGAATCTATTTCAATACACACCCACACTCAATCATTAGCTTCAGAAAGAAGAAAACACTGAGCATCAATGCGTCATGCGTCCATATAAAAGGTTCTTGGCAAGATGCACCAGCGACTGCTGAAATGAAATGAGGTCAAAAAGTCAAGGAACATGTAAACAAAGTAAATAATCATTACATTGATAATCAAGCACTTCTTGGCAGCCAGACGTAACCATGGCAGCCAGACGGTCTTTTACAACAGGATAATTATTTTGCTGCATTTATGTCCTCATCTCCTCTCTTTATCTCTTCTCATTTAAACAAATCAATGGACAGCCCTCAGAAGTACGCAGTGGGTGAAGACTGGCTGCAGTGATATCAGGCTGATCGTCTCCTTTCTATCACCATGGTTACATTGTTGACTGGTTGTTTAAAAAGGACAACTTTTTTTTATTTTCTCTCTCTATGAAAATAAGTTTACGCACACAACTTTGAATCAGGTTTTAATGTTTGATTGTGTGATTTTGTGTGACCTTCGTTCATTTTTTTCCTACAATGTGTGATGAGTCCATCTAAGACTTGAATAAGAAAGCAGCTTTAAATAGAGTAGCTAGATTAGTAGCTGAATGGAACACATGTCCTGCATCAAAAGGAAGACACCTGGTCGACTTCGCTAAAGAGATTTCTAACCTCAAGGGCCTCAATAAACCTTTCAGAGCAAAGTGGCCCTTTCTGCCACATAAGTGTTGGAGTTAACACGTGGCAGTAAAGCTAAGAGGGGCCACAGCATCGTACAGATCTGTGAGCCACCCAAAACACTGAATGTGGTATACCAAAACAGTGAGACCTTTACATTACTCTCCACTACTAGTGTAGAGGGCAAGGTCCACATGACTGATGCTGTCAGGGTTATAGGTCTACATGACTGATGCTGTCAGGGTTATAGGTCCACATGACTGACGCTGTCAGGGTTATAGGTCCACATGACTGATGCTGTCAGGGCTATAGGTCCACGTGACTGATGCTGTCAGGGTTATAGGTCCACATGACTGATGCTGTCAGGGTTATAGGTTCACAGGACTGATGCTGTCAGGACTATAGGTCCAGGGCGTGAGTTGGGGTGGGTATTCTATGTTTTATGTTGTGTAGTTCTATGTTTTGGCCGGGAAGGGTTCTCAATCAGGGACAGCCATCTATCGTTGTCTCTGATTGAAAACCATACTTAGGCTTCCCTTTTTTCCCAACCGGTGTTTGTGGGAAGTTGACTTTGTTTAGGGCACATAGTCTTTGATCTTCACGGTTTGTTTTTGTAATGTTTATTGTTTTGTTAGGCGTCATTTTGATTAAATAAAATAAAATCTACGCTCACCACGCTGCGCCTTGGTCCTCTCCTTTCAACAGCTGTGACAGTCACTTTAAATAATGTCACTTTAATAATGTTTACATATCTTTCTATTACTCATCTCATATGTATATACTGTATTCTATACCATTCTATGGTATCTCAGTCTATGCTATTCTGACATTACTCGTCCATATATTTATATATTCTTAATTCCCTTCCTTTAATTAGATGTATGTGTATTGGATATATGTTGCGAAATTGTTAGAAATTGTTACTTGTTAGATATTGCTGCACTATCGAAACTAGAAGCACAAGCTTTTCGCTACACCCGCAATAACATCTGCTAAACACATGTATGTGACCAATAACATTTGCTAAACACATGTATGTGACCAATAACATCTGCTAACACGTGTATGTGACCAATAACATCTGCTAAACACATGTATGTGACCAATAACATCTACTAAACACATCTATGTGACCAATAACATCTGCTAACACGTGTATGTGACCAATAACATCTGCTAAACATGTGTATGTGACCAATAACATCTGCTAAACACATGTATGTGACCAATAACATCTACTAAACACATGTATGTGACCAATAACATCTGCTAACACGTGTATGTGACCAATAACATCTGTTAAACACATGTATGTGACCAATAACATCTACTAAACACATGTATGTGACCAATAACATCTGCTAACACGTGTATGTGACCAATAACATCTGCTAAACATGTGTATGTGACCAATAACATCTGCTAAACACGTGTATGTGACCAATAACATCTGCTAAACATGTGTATGTGACCAATAACATCTGCTAAACACATGTATGTGACCAATAACATCTACTAAACACATGTATGTGACCAATAACATCTGCTAACACGTGTATGTGACCAATAACATCTGTTAAACACATGTATGTGACCAATAACATCTACTAAACACATGTATGTGACCAATAACATCTGCTAAACACATGTATGTGACCAATAACATCTACTAAACACATGTATGTGACCAATAACATCTGCTAACACATGTATGTGACCAATAACATCTACTAAACACATGTATGTGACCAATAACATCTGCTAAACACATGTATGTGACCAATAACATCTACTAAACACATGTATGTGACCAATAACATCTGCTAACACGTGTATGTGACCAATAACATCTGCTAAACACGTGTATGTGACCAATAACATCTGCTAAACATGTGTATGTGACCAATAACATCTGCTAAACACATGTATGTGACCAATAACATCTACTAAACACATGTATGTGACCAATAACATCTGCTAACACGTGTATGTGACCAATAACATCTGTTAAACACATGTATGTGACCAATAACATCTACTAAACACATGTATGTGACCAATAACATCTGCTAAACACATGTATGTGACCAATAACATCTACTAAACACATGTATGTGACCAATAACATCTGCTAACACATGTATGTGACCAATAACATCTACTAAACACATGTATGTGACCAATAACATCTGCTAAACACATGTATGTGACCAATAACATCTACTAAACACATGTATGTGACCAATAACATCTGCTAACACGTGTATGTGACCAATAACATCTGCTAAACACATGTATGTGACCAATAACATCTACTAAACACATGTATGTGACCAATAACATCTGCTAAACACATGTATGTGACCAATCAAATGTGATTTGCAGCTGCTACTCTTATTAAACCTTTGGATGCCATCTTCCATAGTGCCCTTCGTTTTGTTACAGGTGACAGTTTTGATACTCATCACTGTATCAAAAGGTTGAACTTCGCTAAAGACTCGTAGATCTCTACATAACTCCCTTTTTTTACAAGGCCCTACTTCGTACATTTCTGTATTATTTAACTTTGCTGTTGAACTGTAGACACCTGCGTTGTCTAACCTGTTCACAGGATTGGTTAACTCTTGAGGTTCCTAGGGTTTCCACCAAGCTAGGTAAATCTAGTAAGTTAGTAAAACAGAAAATATTTATTAGGCCAAACGTTACTGTTGTATACAGTAGCATACAACAAAACCATAAACATATGTAAACCAAAAGTATATTCTTTAGAATACAGTAAAGAACACAATTGTGTGTGTGGGGTCCCGGGGGGTTATCCAGGAATTGGTAGGGGGGAGGGGAATCACCAATGCTAAGCTCCTGTCTCAGCCGCCAGTATTTATGCTGCAGTAGTAGTTTATGTGTCGGGGGGCTAGGGTCAGTTTGTTATATCTGGAGTACTTCTCCTGTCCTATTCGGTGTCCTGTGTGAATTTAAGTGTGCGTTCTCTAATTCTCTCTTTCTCTCTCTCGGAGGACCTGAGCCCTAGGACCATGCCCCAGGACTACCTGACATGATGACTCCTTGCTGTCACCAGTCCACCTGGCCGTGCTGCTGCTCCAGTTTCTTTCAACTGTTCTGCCTTATTATTATTCGACCATGCTGGTCATTTATGAACATTTGAACATCTTGGCCATGTTCTGTTATAATCTCCACCCGGCACAGCCAGAAGAGGACTGGCCATCCCACATATGCTCTCTCTAATTCTCTCTTTCTTTCTCTCTCTCGGAGGACCTGAGCCCTAGGACCATGCCCCAGGAATACCTGACATGATGACTCCTTGCTGTCCCCAGTCCACCTGACTTTGCTGCTGCTCCAGTTTCAACTGTTCTGCCTTATTATTATTCGACCATGCTGGTCATTTATGAACATTTGAACATCTTGACCATGTTCTGTTATAATCTCCACCCGGCACAGCCAGAAGAGGACTGGCCACCCCACATAGCCTGGTTCCTCTCTAGGTTTCTTCCTAGGTTTTGGCCTTTCTAGGGAGTTTTTCCTAGCCACCGTGCTTCTACACCTGCATTGCTTGCTGTTTGGGGTTTTAGGCTGGGTTTCTGTACAGCACTTTGAGATATCAGCTGATGTACGAAGGGCTATATAAATAAATTTGATTTGATTTAAGCTACGCTTCATTTCTTCTCCGGCCTGGGTCTGGTCACAATACCTCGTCCACATCACAAGATACGTTTTCTCTTGCCAAACATCGAGGAAGTATCTCCTAGCATGGCGTATCCAACCTTGGACAGAGGCAACCTCTATGTCCCCACATGCGTCCTCCATTGCCTGGAGAAGCGGCATGCGGGCATAGGGTTGGCGATCATACACTTTCCAGCGCCAGGCTGAGAATAATTCCTCTAGGGGATTTAGAAAAGGTGAATATGGGGTAAAGTACAAAACTACAAATTGTGGATGGGTGGCAAAACAGTTTTGGACCAGAACAGTCCGGTGAAAACTAACATTGTCCCATAAAACCACAAATCTAGCAGGCTCCTGATCTGGATCAGGGACAAGCATTGTGTAAATTGCATCCAGAAAAGTGAGCATATGGCCGGTGTTGTACGGACCCAGTGTAGATTGTGATGGAGGACCCTGTTTTGAGTGATGGCAGCACACACAGTTATATTATCCCCACGCTGTCTAGGGACAGTAGTAGTTGCCCTCTGTCCTATTACATTTCTTCTGCGGCGCCTGGTTTTGGTGAGGTTGAAGCCAACCTCATCCACATAAATAAATTCATGGCGAATTACATGGGCATCCAGCTCCAACACTCTCTGTAACAGACAAAAGGATATACAGATGAGTAAATATGGTATGTCTGAAGTACAGGAAGTAGTGTTGCATACATACCTCTACAAAGTCATGTCACATATTCTTGACTCTGTCAGAGTTTCTCTCAAATGGCACCTTGTAAAGTTGTTTCATCGTCACTCGGTGCCGTTGGAGGATGCGTTGTGTGGTCGACAGGCTTACAGCATTGATGTTGTTAAATGGTGTCATTATTCAAGATATGCTCTCTTATCTCTCGAATCCTAATTGCATTGTTGGCCAAAACCATATTTATAATTGCAGTCTCTTGTACATCTGTAAGCAAGTGTCCTCGTCCTCCATGATGTCTTTGCCTTTCCACTCTGTACAGAATTCAAACACCTACTCATTCAAGGGTTTTTCTTTATTTTGTACTATTTTCTACATTGTAGAACATTAGTGAAGACATCAGAACTATGAAATAACATGTATGGAATTATGTAGTAACCAAAAAAGTGTTCAACAAATCAAATCAAATATTTTACATTTGAGATCCTTCAAATGGCCACCCTTTGCCTTGATGACAGCTTTGCACACTCTTAGTATTCTCTCAACCAGCTTCACCTGGAATGTGTTTCCAACAGTCTTGAAGGAGTTCCCAAATATGCTGAGCACTTGTTGGCTGCTTTTCCTTCACTCTGCGGTCCAACTCATCCTAAACCATCTCAATTTGATTGAGGTTGGGGGATTGTGGAGGACAGGTCATCTGATGCAGCACTCCATCACTTTCCTTCTTGGTAAAATAGCCCTTACACAGCCTGGATGTGTGTTGGGTCGGTCAGTGTCCTGTTGAAAAACAAATTATAGTCCCACTAAACCCAAACCATATGGGATTGCGTATCGCTGCAGAATGCTGTGGTAGCCATGCTGGTTAAGTGTTCCTTGAATTGTAAAAAATCACAGCCAGTGTCACCAGCAAAGCACCGCCACACCATCACACCTCCTCCTCCATGCTTCACCATGGGAAATAAAAATACAGAGAGCATCTCTCCACCCTTCCCTTTGAAATGGGCTCCCAGAGAGTTACATGGAATTTCCTAGAAGCCGGACATGGAAAAGGCCCAGCTGATGGGGTAGGAGCAGCTGTGAAACGAAGAGCACATGGAATTGTGGCACCAAGGCAAGGACCTCCTAAATGGAAAAACTGTATTTGAGGAAACTGTCAAACGATCAGTCAGCTATCATATATATATATATATATATATATATATATATCTCAGAGGAGGAGACAGAGAGCATTGAGGTCCTCCTACCAGATCACCTGGAGACGATCTGTGGGACAATAAAGATACACCAGGTAATATTTTATGTCGAATCTCACATTTGTTATTCAAACATATTATCTATGTATCACTAGACTATGCTATGATACACATATTCTGAATGTGCATAACTCTGTGAATTTCCTGTGTTTCCAGATCGTCACCGACAGTCCAGGGGAGATAACTTGGCGCTTACTCAGTTCCTTTTGTTCCTTTCCACATCACTGCAGCTGTTTCAGCCCACAGACTGTGACTCTGGTTGAAAAAACAGAGGCAGACCAAAATGGAAAATTCAACTCATCTCAAAGCACCGTCCAGCCTGTCCAAGATCTAAGTGAAGCATTGATTGGAAAGTGGTGTGTGGTGGAGTAAGATCAGGATGTTGTGGTGTTTTTGTGAAAACCATGAGTCGCGTTGGCCCCAACCGTTTTTTTTTTAATGAGAGATGAGAGATGAGAGACTACTTCATATGGTACAGACCACAGCATGTGCTTGGACTTGTCCCTGAGCCCCATCCAATGACCAAAAGGCACATGGAGCTGGATGCCTTGGTCTGGGAGGAACTTAGCTTTCTTTCTAAGCCTTAGATACACTTGGAAACTCACAACACAGTACATAAAAAGCAGGACATAAAATCATACATGAAATAAAACATATGTGGCTCTCAATGAACTCGTCCCTATATATATCTGCTAGAATTTCTATTTGAGGCGTCTAAGTGTAGTCAGGGACAACACATTGTTCTCATGTTGAAAAGATGCTAGTTCCAGTGTTTTGGAATCTTACTTTATCTTATATTAATGAAAAGTTTAACAATGGTTGTTTTTCAAAATGTTTGAAAGGAAATATTGTTTTTACATAGATGTCATTTCCATCACAACCATATTTTTTAGGTAAATTAGTATATTATGTATAATTTACATACATATATTTGTTTTAGATATGGAAATTGTTATGATCTCACAAAAAGGTTGGGTGGAAATATGTTATTTTTCATGATAAATAACTGTTTTCAGCTCTTCACCAAGGAAAGTTTATACAGCCAGGAGTCGTGTTGAATTATTAATATTAGGGAAACCTTAAAAACACTTTAAATATTATTCAATTCAAGTTAATGTACAAATGTATTAGAAATCTGTTATAAATCAATTGTATGATATTTCATTTTTAACTAAAATGGATGTTTCATGACGTGATGGACATGACATTTGTCTATGGCTGTCTGGGAAAAATGACAAACATATATACATTCCTGAATAGTACAATCGCAGCCATTATCAGATATAGTTTCTAGACAAATAAAATAAAAAGTACAATACTGGTAAAATGGTGTTTGAATAAGTTTTAATTTCTGAAAGTTTGCACAGACAAAGTTGCAGCATATATAGTATATATATATATTATATACAGTATATATAGTTTATACATTATATATAGTATGTTTATTTTGGGGTCATTTGAAAAAGGTAAGTCTCAATATGTCTTCAATGTAAGAGTAAAGGTAGCAAAATGACAATAATAATAATATTAAGAATAATAATATAAAAAATAATAATAATATTAATAGTAATACTGTTAATAATAATAATAATAATAATAATAATATTAATAATAATACCATTAATAATAATATTAATAAGAATATAATATATTAGCAATAATAATAATAAGACTAATAATATTATTATTAAAAGTAATAATATCAATAACAATAACAATATTAATAGCAATACTGTTAATAATATCAATAATAATAATGATACTATTAATAATAATAATAACACTGTTAATAATAGCAATAATAATAATAATAATAATAATAATAGCAATAATAATAATAATAATAGTAATAATAATACCAATACTATTAATAACTATAATAATACTATTAATAATAATAATAGTACTATTAATAATAATAGTAATAATACTATTATTATTAATAATAATAATAATACTAGAAATAATAATAATGATACTATTAATAATACTACTAATAATAGTAATAATAATAATAGTAATAATAGTACTATTAATAATGATAATAATAATAGTAATAATAATAATATTAATACAGATGTATTCATGAGAAAACCGATTTTTGGGGGGATGTCACATGGTCTGACAAACAGAGCTGTAGTTTTGCTACCTTCTACCACAGATGTGAAAGGCCATTTGCAGATGTGGTGGATTGAGATAACACCCCATGCAGAAACTCTCTCGGCAGTGTCTGATGATCGTTTCTATATTATGCTAATTAGATTGCCACCGTGGCGAGGACTTGGACTCTAGGAGGGTTTAAAGAAGCTTTTCTGAATGTCCTTCCATTACAGAATTCAATGCAGCGCCAACTATGTAGAGAACTGTGTCATCTGCATATAAATTAGTATGTGCACGTCCTACCGCTTGATCTATGCTTTTGATATGGAGAATAGTTTGGGGAATAGTATGGAATCTTGAGGTCCCTTTAGTGACGGACAGAACAGCATCAGACTTCACTCTTCCAGAGAGGTAGACCAGGCAAGAGATTGTTCAATGATACCAATGTTTCGTAATCTACTGACGAGAATAGAATGATCTACGGTGTTGAAGGCCACATGCTTGTTTATTAACAAAGAGCAACTTCTTAGGGATGCAATCCCATTAACGGGATGATATGACAACAGCCAGTGAAAGTGCAGCGTGCTAAACTCAAAACAACAGAAATCTCATAACTAAAATTCCTCAAACATACATGTTTACCGTACAATCTTATATCGTTTAAAGGTAATCTTGTCCGATTTCAAATAGGCTTTACAGCGAAAGCACCACAAACGATTATGTTAGGTCACCACCAAGCCACCGAAAAACAGCCATTTTTCCAGCCAAAGAGAGGAGTCACAAAAAGCACAAATAGAGATCAAATTAATCACTAACCTTTTATGATCGTCATCAGATGACACTCATAGGACTTCATGTTACACAATACATGTATGGTTTGTTTGATAAAGTTCATATTTATATAAAAAAATCTGAGTTTACATTGTTCACTAGTTACAAAAACATACAGTGATTTTGCATAGCCACATTGATTCAACAGAAACAATCATCATAAATGTAGATGATCATACAAGTTATACACATGTAATTACAGATATACCTCTCCTTAATGCAACCGCTGGGTCAGATTTCAAAAAAACTTTACGGAAAAAGCAAACCATGCAATAATCTGACACGGCGCTCAGAAAATAAATACAATTATGGATTAAACAGAAACCAGAAATCACATTATTGTCACGAATCCCGCTTCCTGAGTCTGTGTTTGCCTGTGTTTATGTCCTGTAGTGTGTTTCCGGTGTCCTGGAACGCACCCTGTCTGGTTGCCGGGCGAATTAGCTTGTTGGGAGATCGATGTTCACCCGCACCTGTATCCCATCAGTAATCTGCACACCTGTCCTGATCATCACCTCTCCCCTTCAAAAGCTCTGACCTGACATCCATTCCCTGCCGGATCGTTAGCCATGAACAGTATGTTGTGCCAGAGTATCAGCCTCAAGTTGGATAGAATTTGTTTTGTTGTTTGTTACGTATTACTTGCCTTGAACTTACCTCTGTTTGTTCTGTCTTCAGTTACTCACCCGTATCATTTACCCCATTCCCGCCTGGTCGTCAGAGGATTCCGCTTCCCCATTGGATCCACCTATTTACTCCCATCAACTCACCACCACTACCCGCTACACCACCTGGATATATCTACCCATTCACATTCACTTGTAAATAAATACTCACCTTCTTCCTACTCTCCTTGTCCTGGTCTGCTTCTGGGTTCGATTTTGAAGAATCGTGACAATTATAAATATTCCCTTTGATAATCTTCATCAGAATGCACTCCCAGGAATCCTAGTTCCACAATAAATGCTTGATTTGTTCGATAATGTCCATTATTTATGTACAAATAGCCACTTTTGTTAGCTTAGGCTTAGGTATGCAAATCCAAGCGCTCGTGCAGGTCCCACATAACTTCAGACAAAAACTTCAAAAAGTTATATTACAGGTCGAAGAAACATTTCAAACTAAGTATAGAATCAATCTTTAGGGTGTTTTTATCATAAATCTTCAATAACGTTCCAACCTGAGAATTCCTTTGTGCAATGGAAAGCAGGTCAATATCATGTGGAATGCGCATGACCAGGAAATGGCTCTCTGCCAGTAACCTGACTCATTCAGCTCTTATTCGGTCCCACAACACAGTAGATGCCTCATTCAAGTTTCTAAAGATGGTTGACATCTAGTGGCAGCCCTAGGAAGTGCAACTTCATTCATATCCCACTGTGAATTCAATAGGGCCTGGGTTGAAAATCAACTGGGACTGAGGAGCAGGCCGTTTACTCTGGACACCTTTCATCCAAGCTACTCAATACGGCCCCTGCAGCCATAAGAAGTGTAATGTCATTGAGGACTTTTAGGTTTGCTGTAATATGACCAGAATGAAAACCAGATTGCATACTGATCATCATATCTCGCCCTCCGGGTCGTCCTCGAGGACTGTGCTGCCACCGATTCCTTTTTCTTTTCTGTTGGTTTAGTCTTGATTGTTTTCACCTGTACCTTATTTGTTGTTTATTCAGGGCTATTTAACCTCCCAGGGCCTGCCTGCTTTTGTGAGGGCTTATTCCTCTCTGTCAGTGGTAGAGTTTTGTTTTGCTTATACGTATTTTTGCTGTTCGTTATTTTCTGTTCATTATTTACTGTTTATTTGGTCATTTATTTGTCCGCCTCTCCTTCCAGTTCTCTGCTGCCAATGACTGGAACGAACTACAAAAATCTCTGAAACTGGAAACACTTATCTCCCTCACTAGCTTTAAGCACCAACTGTCAGAGCAGCTCACAGATTACTGCACCTGTACATAGCCCACCTATAATTTAGCCCAAACAATTACCTCTTTCCCTACTGTATTTTATTTATTTATTTATTTTGCTCCTTTGCACCCCATTATTTTTATTTCTACTTTGCACATTCTCCCATTGCAAATCTACCATTCCAGTGTTTTACTTGCTATATTGTATTTACTTTGCCACCATGGCCTTTTTGCCTTTACCTCCCTTATCTCACCTCATTTGCTCACATCGTATATAGACTTGTTTATACTGTATTATTGACTGTATGTTTGTTTTACTCCATGTGTAACTCTGTGTCGTTGTATGTGTCGAACTGCTTGAATAAAGGTGAAATAAAAAATAAAAAAATAAAAAAATTGTGCCTGTTAGTTGGCTTGACCCAGCTGAATAAATAAGTCTACATTGGAAGCTGTGCTCTCTGCGCCTGACTCCACACCCATCACTCCTAGCTTTCGTGACAGTAAGATCTTAATTTGAGCCAGTTTGCTACAGCAGGAGAAGAATCCTTCAGAAACAGGAAATGTGAAGTATTACGTGGATTATAATTAATGGATTTTTTTGTAGTTGGTTGATACATTTTCCGTTAGGGCAAATCAAGTCGCACATTTCAAAGTGGAAATGACCAACTTTTGAAGCTCAAATGCACTATAAGTTTACATTCCAAGTTTTAATTTCCTGCTTTGCAAAAGGAAGATCTTTCATCTTTATTTATGGTAAAATAGAGATGAACAGGTAGGATCAGATTGATCATCTCCCTTGAATAAAGGAAGCACGGTGTCTCTTTCCAGCATGGATCCAGAGTTAATGGTCTTGGCCAATTGGGATGAAGCAGTTTTGTTCTGCAGACTTCTCAATGTTTTCCAGACCTTTTTGGGGAGTTTAATCCACACAGAGAGAGTTGTGGTTTGAAGTAACCAAGTGTTGCCTTTCTAATAGCCGGAGTACATTTATTTCTGACTTGCCTGAATAGCATCCAGTCAGCCTGAGTGTTTTCGAAAACTTCTGCCAGATCAATTCTTCATGTGGTGAAGTAGTTTAGAACACATTTACTGTTTTTTCTCATCTTCTTCATAGAAATAATATTATTTTCGATCTCCCCTTTTTGACCTAGATAGTTTGTGTGTGTATGCATTGGTATGTGGGCTACGTGTGCCTTTAAAAAAAAATATGTTTTATGTAGTTCTGTCCTTGAGCTGTCCTTGTCTATTGATGTTCTGTATTATACCATTCTGTATTATGTTTCATGTTTTGTGTGGATCCCAGGAAGAGTAGCTGCTGCTTTTGCGACAGCTAATGGGGATCCTAATAAAATACCAAATACCAAACGGGGCTTGTTGACTATGATACTGAAAATGGCCTTTAAGTTAAAACAGTTCCATGCAGATTCAATGGTAATTGACTATGAACAGCTCTACCGCTGGACACAGAGTGAGCAGTCATTCATCCATCCTCTCATTCATTCATCCATCCTTTCATTCATTCATCCATCCTTTCATTCATTCATACACCGACTGGGTTCATGGACTGAATTCTAACCTAATGCTAACGTGTTCACTTAGTCTCCCATTGACATCGATGCTATCGATGCTAACGTGTTCACTTAGTCTCCCATTGACATCGATGCTATCGATGCTAACGTGTTCACTTAGTCTCCCATTGACGTCGATGCTATCGATGCTAACGTGTTCACTAAGTCTCCCATTGACGTTGATGCTAACGTGTTCACTTAGTCTCCCATTGACATCGATGCTAACGTGTTCACTTAGTCTCCCATTGACATCGATGCTAACGTGTTCACTTAGTCTCCCATTGACATCGATGCTAACGTGTTCACTTAGTCTCCTATTGACGTGGATGCTAACGTGTTCACTTAGTCTCCCATTGACATCGATGCTAACGTGTTCACTTAGTCTCCCATTGACATCGATGCTAACGTGTTCACTTAGTCTCCTATTGACGTGGATGCTAACGTGTTCACTTAGTCTCCCATTGACATCGATGCTAACGTGTTCACTTAGTCTCCCATTGACATCGATGCTAACGTGTTCACTTAGTCTCCCATTGACATCGATGCTAACGTGTTCACTTAGTCTCCCATTGACGTCGATGCTAACGTGTTCACTTAGTCTCCCATTGACGTGGATGCTAACGTGTTCACTTAGTCTCCCATTGACATCGATGCTAACGTGTTCACTTAGTCTCCCATTGACATCGATGCTAACGTGTTCACTTAGTCTCCTATTGACGTGGATGCTAACGTGTTCACTTAGTCTCCCATTGACATCGATGCTAACGTGTTCACTTAGTCTCCCATTGACATCGATGCTAACGTGTTCACTTAGTCTCCCATTGACATCGATGCTAACGTGTTCACTTAGTCTCCCATTGACGTCAATGCTAAAGTGTTCACTTAGTCTCCCATTGACATCGATGCTAACGTGTTCACTTAGTCTCCCATTGACGTGGATGCTAACGTGTTCACTTAGTCTCCCATTGACGTCGATGCTAACGTGTTCACTTAGTCTCCCATTGACATCGATGCTAACGTGTTCACTTAGTCTCCCATTGACGTCGATGCTAACGTGTTCACTTAGTCTCCCATTGACGTGGATGCTAACGTGTTCACTTAGTCTCCCATTGACGTGGATGCTAACGTGTTCACTTAGTCTCCCATTGACATCGATGCTAACGTGTTCACTTAGTCTCCCATTGACGTCGATGCTAACGTGTTCACTTAGTCTCCCATTGACGTCGATGCTAACGTGTTCACTTAGTCTCCCATTGACGTGGATGCTAACGTGTTCACTTAGTCTCCCATTGACGTGGATGCTAACGTGTTCACTTAGTCTCCCATTGATATGTACATATTACTAGGAATAAAGTAACCAGGCATCAGGATAGATAATAAACAACAGCGTATTTGACGAGTAAAAAAAAAAAGTTGTACAAAAAGGGTCAATGCAGATTTTTTATTTATTTATTTTACATTTATTTAACTAGGCAAGTCAGTTAAGAACAAATTAGTATTTTCAATGACGGCCGAGGAACAGTGGGTTTACTGCCTGTTCAGGGGCAGAACAACAGATTTGTACCTTGTCAGCTTGGGGATTTGAACTTGCAACCTTTCGGTTACTAGTCCAACACTCTAACCACTAGTTTACCCTGCTGCCCCGGGTTAGCCTAGATAATCCGGGTTATCAGACCTCAGGACAAGACCCATAAGAAGACAGTTCGAATCACAGAAGTGTATTAACTAAACGGGGCAGGCAAAACAACAGGTCAGAGGTCGATAATCCAGGACAGAGACCATAAGGTACAGAATGGCAGGCAGGTTCAGGGTCAGGGCAGGCAGAGGTCAGTAATCCAGGGCGGCGTCGAAGGGTACCTAAAGTCAGGCAGGTTCAGGGTCAGGGCAGGCAGAGGTCAGTAATCCAGGGCGGTGTCGAAGGGTACCTAACGTCAGGCAGGTTCAGGGTCAGGGGAGGCAGAATGGTCAAAACAGGAAGAACTAGAAAACAGGGACTAAATAGAACAGGAGTACGGGATAAAACAAGCTGGTAGGCTTCACGAGACAAGACGAACTGGCAACAGACAAACAGAGAACACAGGTATAAATACACAGGGGATAATGGGGGAAATGGGTGACACCTGGAGGTGGGTGGAGACAAGCACAAGACAGGTGAAACAGATCAGGGTGTGACACGGGTAGCTGTTTGGTTAGCTATTTAACTGCATTTTAGCAGTCTCATGGCTTGGGAGTAGAAGATTTTTAGGGTCCTGTTGGTACCAGACTAAGGGCATCGGTCCTGCTTGCCATGCGGTAGCAGAGAGAACAGTCTATGACTTGGGTGGCCTTCCTCTGACACCGCCTGGTATAGAGGTCCTGGATGGCAGTGAGCTTGGCCTCCGTGATTTACTGGTCCGTACGCACTGCCCTCTGTAGCGCCTTGCATTCGGATACCAAGCAGTTGCCATACCAAGCGGTGATACAACCAGTTGCTGTGTGTGTGTGCATTTGGCTGTTGGTGTGTGTGTGTTTGGTTGTGTGTGTGTGTGTGTGTGTGTGTGTGTGTGTGTGTGTGTGTGTGTGTGTGTGTGTGTGTGTGCGTGTGTGGCAGGGTTTCTGTTTCTGCATCAGTCAACATAGCGATTTCAGACTGGTGGACAACACTAAACGTACCACACACACACACACACACACACACACACACACACACACACACACACACACACACACACACACACACACACAGCTCCTTTACCTGTCCATCCCTGCTCTGGCCGAACTACACGACTAACAACATTGGAAACTTTATGGAACACAAAGACTTCACTATTTCATCCTGGAATATCCAAGGCCTGAGCTCATCTGCCTTTG